>NW_028242876.1:0-37988 GCF_964263255.1 Lissotriton vulgaris
TCTGGCTTCTTTAGTTAAATATTTGAGACTAACCCAGAATAACTTTAGTGACCACAACCCCATACTGTTGAACCTGGCTTGGGTTGTAGACCAGGATGATAAGGTGAAAAGGGTCTCTCCAGCAGTTTCCTTAGGAGCAAGGACCAGGCTCGGAGACTGAAGTGGCTAGGGTGCTCCCAGAGGTATTTTGGAAAACCTTTATACAGCGAATGCAGGATATATTACCTTAAGCCTAGAGAGTGGTATTCTGGATGATGTAGTTCTTGATGCCTTCAGAAGGCTATGTGAGAAGATTGCCTTGGATCTTCTGTCCTGTGGTAAACAAAGGAACAACAAAGAGTATAGGTAGTTTGATGGAAGTTGTTCCAGGACTGATAGGAATTTGATGACTTCCCTGAAGCAGAGGCCCAGGGATTAGGATAAGATCAGGACATGCATGAAATGTTTTAAATTGGCGACCCTCCTGTGGAAAAATGAATCAAAAGAGCAAGCCTGGCTGGAGTTATTACAGCCCTGTGTGATAGCTAAGAGCGCTAAAGTTAGGGAGATCGTTAATATACCATTCTTTTCAGGATATGTTAATTCAAGGGTGGATTGTACTATCGCAACTGATCGATGTGTTACCCAGTTTGAGGTAATATATAGTGGGAGTGGTGTAGATGCTTCTGATATCTCGTGGGTACCAGAGAGTGACACTCCGCCCATGAAATTTAGCCTAGAAGAAGGGAGTGAAGCCATTTTTGCCACAGCTGGTGGAAAGACAAAAAATAGAAATGTGCCTACACCCAACTTTACTCTTGGTAAATTCTTCACATGAAGATCAAACACACCATTGTTTAAACTGACCCGGTATTTTTTTTTATACCCATCTTTTTTGTAGTATTTTTATATTTTGTATTTTGTCTCTCAAGCAGACAAGGAGAAACTGTACATCTACATACAATTACATTAATATACAATAATATTTACACACATGTATATACATTTCAAAAAACATTTCAAAAAAACAAATGACATACATCCAAAGCAAAACAAACATTAAACATTTCAGTTTTTCATTATGTGTACATCAGAACGCTGTAAATTTAAAATGAAGAGGTTGTCATACTTCAAGAATAATACAAAATCAGTTTTTCATACCTCTGTTTCAATTGCTGGTATTTGTCTTTAATTGTCGAGCTGCTCTCTGCTTTTTTTAATGGTTCTGCCAGGAAACAAGAACCTATTAGGGCCTTGACGCATACTAGTTAGAGCATTATCCAATAATATAAACAGCACAACCCACGTACCTCCTTCGTATTTGCCGCGGGCGCTGTTATTCATTTCTGATGTATTAGACCTTCATTGTCAAATCCAGACAAAATCCGAGACAGAACTGGCATAATTAGAGGGGGAGGAAGAAGAGATTGAAGTTATTTAATTTTGTGCGAGAGTTTTAAACACACTATCTGCATCCGACTTGTTTCCTGTTTAAAAGCGTACCTGCTGCCAATGTTTTTACCGGCGTTCTCTCTAAATGCGAGAAGGGGTTGGAGCCTAAGTCTGGCATGTGACACGTGTCACTCTGTCATGTGGCATATGCCACATCTGATGTGACATATGCCATAGATTTTCTACTTGGTCTTTCATTATTATCAGTTGAGCATTTCCATAGGACTATTTTTCACTCTGCTAAAATAAAAAAATTGTTTAAAAAAATAAAAATAATATTAAAAAAAAATTTCCCGAGGTGGGGTTTGAACCCTGGTCAAAATTCACTCAAAACCCCTGCACATACACAGTGAGCTACCTACTCTGCTGAAAATTCCCCAGCCAAAGGCATTTATGTCATAGAATAAGGATGTCAGTCCTTCCTCTATTTCTATTGTCTTTGGACTGTAGATAGCAGAAATCTTCTCTCGATTTACATTCTTTAAATACAAATAGCCCTTCCTTTCATACAGTCTGCCACTAGCCCCATGCATTTCCAATTCTTACACAATCATCCCCAAATTCTCATTCCACTAAATAAGTGATTTCTTTCATAGCAAACCTGTCCCCCCTATCCACGTGCCACCCAGCATGCCATTATCAATGCCTGACATGCACTATGAGTAAGGAGGCCATAGTTCTCCCAGATACTGCTAGGGGGTCATTTACAAAGGCACAGCTTTCATTTGTGGAATTTAGAAATAAAAAAAAATAAAAAAATAAACCGATTTCCCCCACCTGGGGTTTGAACCCTGGTCAAAACTCTCTCAAAGCCCCTGCACATACACAGTGAGCCACCTACTCTGCTGAAAGTTCCCCAGCCACAGGTATTTATGTCATAGAATGAGGATGTCAGTCCTTCCTCTATTTCTATTGTCTTTGGACTGTAGATACCAGAAATCTTCTCTCGATTTACATTCTTTAAATACAAATAGCCCTTCCTTTCATACAGTCTGCCACTAGCCCCATGCATTTCCAATTCTTACACAATCATCCACAAATTCTCATTCCACTAAATAAGTGATTTCTTTCATAGCAAACCTGTCCCCCCTATCCACGTGCCACCCAGCATGCCATTATCAATGCCTGACATGCACTATGAGTAAGGAGGCCATAGTTCTCCCAGATACTGCTAGGGGGTCATTTACAAAGGCACAGCTTTCATTTGTGGAATTTAGAAATAAAAAAATAAAAAATAAAAAAAACGATTTCCCCCACCTGGGGTTTGAACCCTGGTCAAAACTCACTCAAAGCCCCTGCACATACACAGTGAGCCACCTACTCTGCTGAAAGTTCCCCAGCCACAGGTATTTATGTCATAGAATGAGGATGTCGAGTCCTTCCTCTATTTCTATTGTCTTTGGACTGTAGATACCAGAAATCTTCTCTCGATTTACATTCTTTAAATACAAATAGCCCTTCCTTTCATACAGTCTGCCACTAGCCCCATGCATTTCCAATTCTTACACAATCATCCCCAAATTCTCATTCCACTAAATAAGTGATTTCTTTCATAGCAAACCTGTCCCCCCTATCCACGTGCCACCCAGCATGCCATTATCAATGCCTGACATGCACTATGAGTAAGGAGGCCATAGTTCTCCCAGATACTGCTAGGGGGTCATTTACAAAGGCACAGCTTTCATTTGTGGAATTTAGAAATAAAAAAATAAAAAAATAAAAAACCGATTTCCCCCACCTGGAGTTTGAACCCTGGTCAAAACTCACTCAAAGCCACTGCACATACACAGTGAGCCACCTACTCTGCTGAAAATTCCCCAGCCAAAGGCATTCATGTCATAGAATAAGGATGTCAGTCCTTCCTCTATTTCTATTGTCTTTGGACTGTAGATAGCAGAAATCTTCTCTCAATTTACATTCTTTAAATACAAATAGCCCTTCCTTTCATACAGTCTGCCACTAGCCCCATGCATTTATTATTGTTACACAATCACGGCACAGGGAACCCCAGGTGCCACCCAGATTAGGACCCCCCTGGCATAGGTAGAATAGGATGAATGAAACATCTGGCACGCCATTTTTAGGACAGCTTCTGGCCACCCTCTTCGTTCAAGTGGGTCTCCTGGAGGCACGCAATGGAGACGCCATGGCGTCGGAGGAATGAAAGGACCCTGTATCTTTTAGTGCAAGTGCCCAATCCACGCACGTTCCAAGTTAAGAATTTAAACACCATGACAGGAGATCACGCCCAACCTGGACATATATTACAAACGGCGTGTTCCGCCACCCACGGGCCCAACCAGCATCCAGGCCGGGGGACCTAGCCCATCTGATCAGCCATTCAAAAAACAGAAACACAGTACTCTCGATGCCAGCAACAATTTCCCCTCCCAACCCCACCAACCCCCCAAGCCCCCCCAACCCCACAACCCCCCCATAACATCTACCCCCACCCCCACCCACGAGCAAGATGACAGCAACAACAAAACACGCTATCCTGCCCTCCCCCTGCTGGTGCCAGGATGTACACAGCCACCCTATTCGTCCCATCCAATACACACACACACACACACCCAACCAAACACCACCCACCCCCCTTCTAGCTCCCCATGGGACCCAGACGTACAGGAATGAACCTGGGCTTGGCCGCCGGCATCAGTCCCAAAGCAGGGCCCTCCCCAGCCAAAATAAAGACAGACACCGCCACATAAGGTCGTTCCAACGGGATACAGGTCCTACGCTCCTCTCCGTCATTCAAGCTCGAACAGCACGGCTCCCAGGTACCTCATACAAACTCAAGGCCCAGCACTAAAGCCCCCAAAGCAGAGCACAACACTCTTCACTCCAACAGTACCTTACGACAGAGCCGTCCCCTGCAGCAGTTCAGACATTCCAGTCTCTGGGATCACCGGAGCCGTAGAGTCTGTACCTGGCACAATGTCCTGCAGGGTATCTGGAACCAACACGTCCCCAGGGGCGGATGCGCCCGAGGACTCTGGACCATCCCTTGCCAAGGAAGGTCCCAACGGCTCCGCCTTCCGCATCGTCGTCCCTGGGGATGGTTCCCCCAGGTCTCACGGGGCCCCCCTCACTCTCCCGAGGGCATGTCGTCACCCCTGTATCTCCTGCCACTCCCACACTTCAGCGGGCTATTCGAAGAAATGCGCCCGGCCCTGAGATATCACCTTGACCTTGGCCGGATATAACAGCATATATTGTAGCTTCATCTCCTGGAGCTTCTGCTTGACTCCCAGGTAGGACTTCCGCTGCTCTTGCACCTGTTGGGTGTAATCAGGATAGATGCATATGTGGCTGTTCTCAATGGTGAGAGACTCCGTCTACCTCGCCGCCTTCAGAATGCAATCCCGGACTATATAGTTAAGGATCTTCGCAATCAATGCCCTCGGAGGCTCCCCCGGGTGTGGGGGGTACCATGGCCCTATGCGCCCGTTCGATGCCAAATACATTTGATAGCCCATGCGGGCTTCAAGTTGTGCGCTGTAAAACCGCCTCTTATGCTTGATTTAATAATCTATAATGTTGTGCCTTCTATAATAAGAATCTAGGACACGTTTAGCATTTAAATGACTACTTTAACAATTGCGATACAAAAGGGGATGATGGACGGAGCGTTTGAGCAAATCAAACACTCACCCCCAGTCAGCTGATCTGGGTTTAATCCATCACCATTCTTTAGCCCACTCTCCCACCCCAGTTCAGACATGGCCATATGCAAATCAGTCTGACCCTGTGCCTCATGGGAACAGTCCAGCCCAAACTGCCAAGCCATGTCTTCCCTGTACCGAAAAAAAACATCCTGGAACTGGTTTCTGGATAATCAGCCATCATCAGCCAGCCTAGCTTGAATCCAGTGGCAAAGTGAGCAAGGGACCCAAGTCTGGGCACACCCTGCCAACTTAGGGTGAACAAAGCAAAACCAAAGGGGATGATGGACCGAGTGTTGAACGTTGCAAGCACTCACCCCCAGTCAACTGATCTGGGCCTTGATCATCTTACCTGTCCACCCTGCAGCTGACTGCTTTTTTAATTGGGAAATTTGAGCCCCCCCTGAATCTCACTAACTAGGCCAGTCCCCCTGCTGGGGATGCCACATTCATGCCTGGCACGTAATCAGACACATAAGGGCTTGATTTGCTTGATGCACAGAGTCAAGTTTACTCTTCCTGTGAGTTCATGTCCCCATTACATTAAGGTTGTTGAACTTGTTACTGTGCCTACTACATAATACACTGCAACCTACAAGCTGCAGGCTCTAATCCCTAAAGTATAGTTAAAGGTGACTGAGCCAGCTGCACAGGTCTGCTTGTGATCTCCAGGTTACACATCCCAGTCCAGTTACGGTTACTCAAAGGCTCAGTTTACTGCAGAATAATGTAAATAAACTGCAGATTGCACTTTTGAATTCGCATAGGAGCTACTCAGCCTCTCACTCTTCTAAGGTGGACACAATCTGTACATTGAAATATAATGCTAACATGAAGTAGGACTCAGGTTACTGTGGGTGAGTCTCCAGCACATCTTTCATAATAACCATGTATCTTTCAAAATACTCCTCTCTTATTACAGTATTGCTGGGGGGACTGGTGATTTACATGGTGAGCTCAGGTCACATTCCCTACTTTCCCCAGTTGGAGCAGTAGGAATTGTAAAGCACATTTTCACCCTGAAAAGTACATTGGTACTGAAAAACAGATGTTCATTGTTCTCTAACTCAATAGTGCTCCTTTTATTAACCACAGAAAGAGGAAAGGCTGAGTCAACTTACCAGCCTTTGAACCTGTGACCCTGAAGTCAAACACAGATCTCTGCAGTTAAATGTGTGAGTCCCCAGAGCCACCAACTGAGCAAAAGCAGCAGGTCAAGCAGTGCACTATTGATAGTGTTTGGCTACAGACAGCTGCAGCTGTCTGTTAGCAACTGCTAATGAGTAGGCCTTGGCGGAGTTCGTGGAGTTCCGCATGACTGAAAAACTCTGCTGTGCTGCGCGGACTTTGGCAAGCAGCAGAGTGCGTTATGTTGCACCATTCGCACTGATTTTTAGAACTTGGAGTTTGACCCGTGCTATAAAATCAGTGCAAAAGGTGCACGCACAGCGCAAGAGGGTGCAGCTTCTTTCTGCTGCTCGAGTTGATGTTCTACTAGAGCAGCAGCTTCCTCAGCGCGAATGGAAGGTTTCTCAACGCAAGCGGTAGCGACCATCCACACTGCCAGCATTGAAAGATATCGCCGGGAGGTGGTCTGGGGTAAAATTCTCCCCGCTTGCAAACTTAATGTTGGTGAGCGCAAGTAAGTAAAAACTCTGCTCTGCGGAGTTTTTCAGAAATCCGCGTGCTACGCGGAGCGTGGAGTGGGAAAAACTCCGCAAAATCAATGAGCGAAGTAGAATTTCATGCTCAGGCCTACAAAAGCGCTCCACACTATCAGGGTCACTGCATATTCATTTTTTTACATTTTGCTGTTGAAAACAATTATATCAAATGTGAAGTGACTGCCATCTTCTACTTCATAACTTGCAATGCATGAAATAATGGTATTGTTACCTTAGGTATAACAGGCAAACCACTTGTGTTGGCTTTGTCAAATGCTTCTTTCTGTTCTTATCTTTGTGTGTTGCCCGTCACGCCAACACTCCGTGAAAAAGCATTGGCATAGCCAATATGTCGTGCCTTTGGGACCTTATAATTATTTGGCCATGCAGCACATTATCCTGGGTGCTATAGCATCTACTGTTACTTCACGGGATGGGGGGAATGGCACCCTCACAGCTGCCCCATCCCGTAAAGGACAGTGCCCTCACAGCCATTGTTAGAGCACAGTGCTGCTACAGCTGCTCCAATCAGAAAACACACAGCACTCCTGTAGCTGCTGTGAGACGTTGGCCTGGCATATGCTGTCCACTATTCTAGTGGGCACCTAGCACCAGTCCAAATGACCCTCATTGATGGTAGAATGTGCGTGCCCATACTCACACACGCACACACACCCATACACACACACTCACACACACCCTCCACCCCCACCCACCCCCCCTCTCCCTCACCAACAAACATTGCATGCTTTTTCTTTCCCTCCCTCCTCCTTCTCTATGGCTGGTCTTCTTCCGTCCCTGCAGCGCTGTTACTGGTATAATGATGCATGTGCTGTGGCTCCTCTGGGTCCTCGGCTGGGCCAGCATGTACTCACAAAAAGACCCACTGGTCATCTTGGACACCGACAACCGATCTCTCCTTCTTCACCGAGTTCTACGCCTCGCCACTGGGCACGAGTTGCAGGCCACGCCGATGTGCATGGTCACGGCTTGCCTCCAGCGTGCACTGCTCTTTCCCTTTCCCTTGGTTTTCAATCGTGGAGCTCAACGCTGAGACTACAGTGCGGAGTCCTTTCCGGAACCAGGGAAAGCAAACGTAGTAGAAGAGGGTACGTGGCATAGCCCTTGATGAGCAGCTGAGGAAGAAGCCTACCAAGCCTATACCCGATTATGAGTTACAGCTCGACGTCCGGCCCTGAAGACGAGCTATGCAATAGAGACCTACGACAAGCCAAGGAAAAGCATAGCGGCGAGACACTGGGTCCAAGTGCTGCATTAATTAGGTGAGAGCTGCGGGTTTGACGAGGCAGCTTGGAGAGGACGGCGTTGGAGACTGGCCCTTACTAGTTGTCTACAGGATCATTGGGCAGATGCAATTGCATTTTCGTTTCGTTGCATTTTCGTTGCAGAGCGGAAAATCCCCCTGCTCTTTCTAGCAGTTGCTCCTAAGCGATTCCTGCACGCACCAAGTTCATTAATGACTCCTGTCAGGCCGCCTCCAAAATGAAAACGCATTTTCAGAGCTACCTTTGTTTCGAAATCACTCTTTTGTTGACTTATCAGCTTTTTTTGCCTCAGAGTGTCCAGCTGTGTTGAGCTGACACCTTCAGCCGACACACGTACACGCAGGCGGCCTTCATCAGTGAGGTCAGCACCCCCTCGGGTGTCCCGTGGACCGCTCTCCTCCAGTCTAAAGCCTCATTTCTCATGACAAGGCCCAGTTCTCTTCCAGAGTGAGCCAGTCCAGCACTTACAGTATTCACATCAATTTATACAACGTATGCTTGGCACACAGCGGGGAACCGTGGGAGCCATACCAGTCAAAGCATTTGCAATGCAATAGGTCTCACATTTACACGAGTTTAAGCTAGTGGCATTTTATTTATGTTTTAAAAAAGAAAACATAAATAAAAGCCAGTTATTTGCAATGTCAATTGCTTAAACTTGCGTAAATGCCAGACCTATTGAATTGCAAATGCTTGTTTAAAATGCCATTGTCCTCCAAAGTACGGGGCAATCCTGTCATGTGTACGTATACTTCTGGTGCCTCAAAGAATAGCATACGGGATTGGTACACCACCCTCAGCTTGGCTAGATACAGCAATGCATAGGGAAGTTTCTGCTCACCTAGTTGGGCCTTGTCTGCCATAAATTACTGTTGCTGGACTAGTCTTGTGTACTCATGACATTTGAGGATGCAAGTGTTTTTGAACATCAGGTGTTCTTTGTCTGGATTGATTTCAAATCATGTCTCCGCTGTTGTGCTTATTCAAAATCTTTGCAATGAAAGGACTTGGTCTGGCTTCCCGGGGCGACTTCTGCATCATGGCCCTGTGTGCCCTTTCAACAACAAAATAATAGGACAACTATGGAAGTAGCCAGCCGGTGAGCCACTTAGTCAGGAACTCTTCCATGCTCCCCATTCACTTTGCATAAGCTTTATTCGATAGCAATTATCATAAAAGCATTTCACAGTCACATAAAAGTATATAAAATGAATATTTCATATAGTAAAAACAAGTTTTTAAAACCTGGCTATACCGTCCACTCTAAATTTACGCTTAATATCTTAATTGGCATTTGCTCATTAGGTTTAAAATTACAGATTAGCTAAAACACATGTCCCATACAAAACAGTTAATCTTCAGTACTTTGCAAATAATTCCTATGTGTAAATTATCTCTCAGATCCACAGATTAGATGGTATTTATTTGCACATTACTCCTTAATTGTGCCCTTATACGGATAATCCACGCACACCACAGGTACTTTGTAACACTACATACTAGCGAGGACCTACTTGAGTCACTTCTCATGATTCGTAGAGCATCAAGGAGGTTTCTAGTGCCCAAATATAATACATAGAGGCTTGATCCATTTGGCCCTTGCTTGCTTGTAGGCTGGGCAAGCAAAGACTACATGGTCTACAGTTTCTTGTTGTGCATCACAGCAGGGGCAGTTATATAGGTTGGATGTTGTTGGGTCCCATTTTGCCAGTTTGGTATTTAGCCTTACTGACCCTAATGTAAACTGCATATATAGTGCCCTGTCTCTGTGTTTCCTGATAAAATCTAGATAACGTTCCAGGGATCAAACTGATTTATGCTGGATGAACTCTTCAAATAGTCAGACAAGCATTGGTTTATGTAAGACCTGGTGATTTACCCAGTTCCAGTAATTCTTTTTTAACTCTCTCTTAGTCGGAGTGACCTGCTTGGCCCAAGCTTTGGCTAAGCCCAGCTTGGTCAGTAATTCCTTTAGATCTTTAAGCCACTTAACACCTTTGTTGTTATCAAGGGTAATTAGCTCAGAAAGGACCGTCGCATAGCTATGGAGTTCTGGGGTGCGTCTTAGTCTTATCAAGTATAGAATAGGGCAAAGTATATCCACCTCGCTAAAAGTGTGTCTGCCCATGTCAGAGAGTATGGGCTTGAGTGGTGTATTGGTAGGGACATAAGGTGATGGCAGCATATGGCAGTTGGGGCAGGCCACAGCTGGTTGTTATTGAATTTTGGGAATCTTGCACTGCTGTCACTGCGTTCTCTGAGTCTTGTTGTGTAACTGTTCTTTGCATTAGGGAAGCTTGCGCTCTTGTTGTCAAAGCTATACCTGAGTTATATGCTGCCGAAGCCAAAATGATTGACTCAGTCTCCATGAGGGAAAGGGCCGAGAGGTGCGCCGGGGCGGGGATGCAAAGAGGAGGAACACGTGTACAAATATGGGTAGGTTTTTCTCCCGCACACACAGCAGTGTGTACAGATGGCTGTGTGAATGTTGTCTGTGTGTATTGCTTTGTGTCTGGCTCAGGCACTTTGAAGCTGAAAGTTGAAAGAGGGCATAAGGTAAATCTAAGGTAAATCTACTAAAACGTATATCAAATTCCCACAAGCCCAGCGGTTCTGCTGCCTCAAATTTCCATAGAGCCCTTTTTTTTACACTGTGGCATTTAAAATCTTCTGTATATGTGGTTCAATGTTTTTCTTCCAATCCTGACCCAGCTTGCACTTAATACAATGAAATTCCATGTACTGGAATACGGGGAGCTCCTTTTAGGACAATTGAATGCTGATGACTAGTAACAACTTGTATAGATCTACAATATTCCAATGTTTACACTATTCAGGTGTTTGCCTATTGTTCCTTC
Organism: Lissotriton vulgaris; assembly: GCF_964263255.1. Lineage (NCBI taxonomy): Eukaryota > Metazoa > Chordata > Amphibia > Caudata > Salamandridae > Lissotriton > Lissotriton vulgaris. The sequence goes on from NW_028242876.1 coordinate 10,905, forward strand.
CTCCAATTGTTTATTTTAGAACATCATATTATCATTGGGCGGAAATACTGCTCTAACAGCTTTATTATACTTCTGTGTATGCCAATGCTACTTATTAAAAGGCCACCCCTCTCTCTTATAGGCCTGTGTTTCATTTGCCAGGTAGTGAAATCCTGCTCTCGTTGCAGTGCACACCCTTCGCCCAGTAACAATTACCCCTGCTGCATAGCAGCCAATGTTTCAGATTCCTATGAGTGCCATTTTCATAATTTCAGTCAATTTAGTGTAATTATGAGTGGCATTTGAACAACTATGAATGAAACTTTCTGGAGAGCAAAATCAAGCAATGAAGACGAGAGAAACATAGGAGTATCAGACATTTCACATAGAGCACTGGAATTGTCCCTTTTCAATGCATTAGTGATTTTAGCAAATTTGTTTCCAAAAATTGTGCTTTAAATGCAATTTTGATTTCATCTTTTTCAAAATGTTCACTGGGCAGGGGAACCTCCTATCAAAACCTTCCTATGAGGAAGGAAGGCTCCCTTGCTGAAATTAGTTTGACTTTTTTGCAGTTCCATTTGAGGATGTTGGTGGAGCTAATAGAGGAAGTGGGTGGAGCCAGTGGAGGAAGTGGGTGGAGCCAGAAAAAAGTAGGTGTGGACTCCGACAAAGATTGGAGCACCTGCACTTCATATTTTACAAATTAAGCACTGGCTGCTGGTACAGCGGCAGAGCTTCTGATGGCACCCAGGAGTCACACATTCATTCCCAAGCCAGTGTTAATGGGTAGGGAAGAGCCAAATATGAGATTTTTCGTTGGTAAACCAGATGGAGATTCATGCATGACACTTTGGCGGCAGCAGCCAAGCTTCACTAAACTTGTTACTGCTTGAAGGAAGCTTCCCTTTCTCTCCCAGACTTCTATCAACTACACACCAGGCCCCCACATGTCTTCACCCCTCGCTTAGAGCAGAGGGTATGTGTATGCAATAAAACTGCACAGGAGTTTACTAGTAATGGCAGTCTACTGCATGCTACTGCAATATGGCCGCTTCACATGTGATTTTATCCTTAACCCAGTACTATGTATGCAACTTGTATAATCAGGCCTATTTCTACAATAACACAGAAGCAGAGATGTTTGTTCATAAATATGACGAATTGGCGAATATACTATTAGTGAGACTCATTACACAGGCACTCACAGATAACATTCATTCAATGCAAATGTTATGATCCGTGGTAAAGGTCCATTTAGGACATAAAAACATGGCCGTGACTACGGAATGTCAGGTATGGTTTAGTGCTGTTTGTTTTTTAGTCACACCCAATTTGCAGGTCACTACAGGCCGCTTTTAAAATAGTACATGGCACAAAACTCAGGCATGCGGTGTGGCATGTGACATGTTAAATACATGTGGCAGCAAACGGTAAACCCTTCTTTTCGAATGACGTTGGCAGAATGGAGAGCTTGTTTCGGGAAAAGAGATACTTACCTTTCGAAGGCGCTATAAGATTAACGACATAATAGAGTGTCTGGTTTATTTGCAGCATTTCTAGTGCAAAACCGGAACATATGCTTACTTTGGAAAGAGAAAGCAGTGGCGTAATGAAACTTGAGGGGGCCCCCCTGCGAAGCACATGGAAGGGGCCCCTCCCTGGCGGCCCGACTCACCACCTACCACTTTGCGCTACCACCCAGAACTCTAGTATATTTTGATTTGACTTCAGCATGACATGGCCACGTTTTCTATCATGTTCACCAGTACACCACGTAGTGTACCTGTTTATTGTTGTCAGTGCTTTCAATAAACATTATCTGATTCAAATAGGAAAACCAAACTGAAAGCAGCAGATGCAAAGCAAAAAACAGGTTCTCTCGCACTCGGAGTCGCTAATGCAGAACGAGAAAGGGCCCAGGCCAGATACCGTTCCTTACTATTTTTATTTGTAGTTTCATTTACTGCCTACCAGACCCTGTTGTGACCAAGGCAAGCGCTTTATATAAAGAAAGGACAAATATGTGATGGAATCGGACAAAAGCGTTTTAGACTTGGAATCCTAGGAGATATTGCTGGAATAGTAGGGGGTCTGAGTTCATTTTTGTAAACCTCAAAAGAGGTGTGTGCATCGGATGGACTTGGCTAGGCTCAGACTCAGACCCTGACATTGTCAACTCCCTTCCCTCAGGCTTCCTCATTCATCGTCTGGACCGCCCTAAGGGAAAAGGTGGAGGCATTGCCATAATTCATAAAGACCAGTTCTCATGCCGTTTTCAAGGCAGTCCCCTCCTTGACTGTGAAAACGTCATGTTCTCCATCCAGATCTCCCCTTGCCAAACTATGTCAGGCTTTCTCATCTACCGCCCCCCAGGACCACTCGGTCAATTTTGCAAATCCCTTACGGAGCAAGCTTACACTCTGGCCGCTACCAACTCTTCATGTTTGATCCTGGGCGATCTGAATATCCATTTCGATAAAAAGAAAGCCAAACCTACCGCCGACCTGATCGCAGACCTCGAAATTCTTCAATTAAAATTACTAGGCCATCTTCCCACCCACACTCTAGGACATCTGTTGGACCCGGTTTTCTCCAACATCAACGATCTCACTGTCCTCGACCCCATCCCAGTCCCCTGGACCGACCATCTCCTAATTCCTTTAAACTGGCAGATTACTCGCGCTCCTCGCCCCACGGCCCCTCCTAGCAAGCCCTCACGATCATGGTCAAAACTAGATGTCGAAATCTGGAAACAACATCTTGAGAGATCCCCGCCTACTCTTGACACCAACCCCATCAGTGCTGATGCAGGATTCTCAGCTTGGATAGGCGACACTCTGGACAAAACTCTCCCCAAAAAAATCTCCTGCAATCCACGGAGTAAAGCCACATCCCCCTGGTTCACTGACGAATTACGGCTTCTAAAAAAAGCTTGCAAGAAATCAGAATGAGACTGGAGAAAAAACTTTGACCTTACTAGAAAAACTGAATACAAAACTACTCTTCTCACCTACAAAAAAGCAATCAAAACCGCACAAATCAACTACTTCGAGGACAAAATAAAAACATCCACCAACTCCTCTCGAGAAACGCTTCAAATAGCCAGGAAACTTCTCAAAATACCGGAGCCCCCCCCCCCCCCCCTGGTTGAACCCTCAGCCACCCGCTGCAACGAACTTGCTGAATTTTTTAATTCCAAAATTATCAACATCATCAAATCACTTCCCCCCTACCTCTTTGGACGCCCACACAGCCCCCCCGGCAATGAACGGACAATGTCCGCCCACAATATATTCCCGAAGGTCTCCATTAACAAGGTATAGATTACGTCTGCGAGGTTTACATTTCACTGGTGAGATTGAACCGATGTATTTGTTTTTTTTGTTTTCACAGAAATATTCCGGACTATGCCCAAAAAATCTCCAGAATGAGTAGATTGGCAGGCTCCCGGCTGAGTGAGTCCCCAGACCAGGCGTGCAGCACCAATTGGGCTCACCTTGCTTCAGTCACCCCCTGCCCCCGGTGTGTGTGTCAGCCCGGCTGAGACAGCTTCGCCGGCTGGCAACCCTTGAATTGCAGCCGCACCCGAGTACTTCACAGGTCTTTAAAAGACCATTTGCTTGTTAATGAGGCTTTTGTTGTGTTTTCACTCCTTCTTGGAGCCATTCTGCATATGGCTGGAAGAATCAGCCCCCCAAAATTTGTCTCTAGTTGCCCTCCTGCCCCAGACCCTACACATGCGCAGTGTCAGTGGTAAGGCTTTGTGCATTGTGCGTTGGTCCTTTCCCACCCCTTTTCGACCCACTACGCAAATGTGCATGGCCCTGTTGGTTCCTTGTTTACACCCTAGTCCATGCCTGTGCCCCCTTAACTAACTGAAGCCGAGTGGCTTAGTGGATTAATACATCCACTGTAGTGGCCTGTGTTCTTGTGTTCACAGGTTCAAATTCCAGCGGGCCTTTTATCCTTCTGAGGTTGATAAAATGAGTTCCATTGAGTTGGGTAATGATAAACATCTTTTATTCAGTGCAAAGATACAATTGGGTGAAAGTGTGCTTTTCAAATACACTTTGTTATCTGCACACTCATGGTCGGACACGCCACTGGCAAAGTTTATATGTCACACTCGGCATAACTCCAGCCCCTCCGGTGGTACCTGCTACCTCTCTGTGGAGGAGCCTTTGTATGCCTTAAACAGTAAATTTAGGACTACAGAAAACCCACCCACGCAGCTCTGGCTGCGCCTTTGTGCATTGTGCCCCTATGCTGAGACCCGCCTGAGCATAAGAGTGTGCAAAAAGTGGCACTCGCGGGGTGCAGGTGTCCAAGTGGTTTATGAACAATGAATGCATCATCAACTCTCTACATTTAAAGGTAGTCTGAAACTGGCAAGGGAAATTTAAGTAGTAACCAGTGGCGCTGGTGACATTTGAAAGTCATGGGGCATAAAATTAATGTTGTACTGCACTGTGGCGAGTGAGTAAGTCCGAACAACCTACATGGGGTTCGGGGGTTGTCACCCGAGAAAATTGTGAAAAAAGAGTGGACAAATGGTGCATTTTCAAGCAAATTTGAGAAAGCAGGAAGGTTAAGAAAGCAATTGTGAAAGTGCAGTTATTACATTATTAAAGAGATGTATGGTTGGTAGAGGACCAAGAGGGGGCAAAGCATAGTGAGTCCAACGGGTCCACTCCGTGTGTGCAGGGACAAGGGAGGGGGGATTCCCTTATCGTAACTAGGGCTCTGACACATCCAGAAGCTAGGTGTCATGCTTCATCATATGAGCCTGCCCCTCGTCAGGTCGGTGCTGCAATACCTGAAGGGCACCCAAACCGGGGCTCTTTGTCGGGGATCTTTTGTTCCTGCCCGTGGGTGCAGTGGGTGTTAGTCCTAAAACAATTTTATTGGGAGTGGTAAACTGCCTAGTTAAAAGAGTGAGAGGGGCACAAGACTAGCAATGATGTATCTAGTAGTGTATGTCCAGCTCTCAAGTGATCAACATGTTTCGTGCCATTATTGTCGTATGGATCAGGGCACTTCCTCAAGATTGAATAAAACACTATCTACAATAAAGAGGTAAGTAAAATTATACGTACCCAGAACCCAGGTAGTTGACCTGGTCTGTATGTGAGATATACTCGCTACAGTGAGTCGGCGGTATGAAAAAGGACACTAGTTGGGTCCGGCGAGTTAACGCTTCTTGCCTTAAATCCTACCCTGCCACCGACACCGGCAGGAACAAAAGATCCCCGACAAGGAGCCAACGGTTTGGGTGCCCGTCAGGTATTGCAGCGCCGACCTGACGAGGGGCAGGCTCATATGATGAAGCATGACACCTAGCTTGCTGGGTGTGTCAGAGCCCTAGTTATGATAAGGGAATCCACCCTCCCTTGTCCCTGCAAACACGGAGTGGTCCCGTTGGACTCACTATGCTTTGCCCCCTCTTGGTCCTCTACCAACCACACACAGAGGAACTTCGTACTCTCTTTGCTTACTAGTCATTTTGGGGCTTGTACGTGGACGTCGTTAAACACGCCCCACAGTCCCTGCTTTTGTTGAATAAATTTTTAAAGCGATATCCCTCAACAACAAAGGTAGCTGCTTATTCAGTATACCCAAGGTCATGCCGCCCACTGCTCCGAGCATAGGTGCCCGTGTTTCTAAAACTAAAATGCTGTAAAATATGTGTGTGACATGCAGCCTAACATACAGTCAGTTGCACACTGAACTATCTATGTATTGTGCTTAGTGCAGCAATACAGATATAAATACATAAGGAAGTCAGCTACACATACTGAAAATCGTTCCCTTATAAGTTATATGCATCATGTGTTTGGGGTACGCAAGATTCCGAGCTAACAGTGTACTATTAATGCATATTTTGTTTAACATAACAGTCCCTTCCATACCTGGTCAGGGGTAGTAAAGGCTATATATATACACACACTTACAATTAAAAGCACACACTCACTTTACAGCTCAGTTGTAAACTCTTTTTACTGATGCTCAAAAGCAATAAATATTTGCCACAAACCTTGCAGTGATTTGATCAATAAATGCCAATTTCCCAATACCCAGCTCCCAACCAACCTTTACAATTGCAGATTAACTCGTTGTAGTACATTTCAATTTCTTTCAGTGTTCCCATCCAACAGCACTCAACCTCTACACAGCACATTCAAAGCCCGGCAGCGAGAACATTACTTAAGTTGCAAACGTGTACAAGTGTTTGGAGTTGCAGCTCGCCTCTGTTCTGCAGTAAAACCGGTTAGCTGAGCTCGAATCTGGATTTATTCTCAGGGTCTGAAGATGTCATGGAGGTGATTTATCTCAGCCTTTCTTCATTTTGTGTTCCACACATTCCGCTCAGTATAGTGTCAGAAAAATGGGTTCATTTCAGATCCTTGTGTGCAAGCAGCTGTTAAGAGCGCACTCGTTCGTGCTCGGAGTTCACTAGCCTATGCTGAACAATCTGCATCTGTCCACGCCAGAGGTGCGTGAGTGTTTTCGGCATTACCCCCTGGCTGATAACTGAATCCATGTGAGTCTGTCATGACGAGGAAAAGTGGATGGCAGTCAGACATGTTTGAACTGGAAACAAACCAACAGTCTCTGTGCCCTTTCATGATTCAGAACTCTTGTTCCGCACACCCTTTGTTCCATTGTCCTTACCCTTCTGCCCTCTTTTGTACTGTTTCCTCCCTGTGCTTTTCTCTGCGCTATTCGCTTCTCTTCGCCCTTTATGCTTCAGTTCTCTGTGCCCCTCTACACCCTTGGATTCTCCTGGCCTCTGTAACCTTCTATTCTCAGCGTCCTTGTACCTCTTCCTGCACCATGGGATGCTCTGGGTCTCTGGGCCGTTCAGTTCTCCTAGCCCTGGGCCCTTCGCCTTCCTTCTTGGGACCCTTTGGGCCTCTCTCCCTGGGGCCTCCATTCCAGTCTCCCTCCTGCACTCTCTGTTTCTCTGTGCCCACGGCCCATTCGTCTCACTCTCTCTTTCCTTGCATCCTCTGGTACGCTAGGCCCCTCCACCCTTGCCCTTGGGTTCTCTCACCCCCTCCCTCTGCATCTTGCAGTTCTCTTACTTGAGCCTTCGGATCTTCAGTCCCTCTCTTTCTCTGTCGCCCCACTCCCTTTAGTACAGTGGGCCTATGCAGCTTTCACCTTTCCCCCTCTACAACTTTTGGTTCCATTTGCTCTCTTTGAAGTTTTCTAAACCCCTCTACCCTTCAGTTCCCCGACCCGTGCACCCTTCGGTTCTCTGGGCCCCTCCACCCATCGGTTCTACTCACCACTGGGCCCTTCAGTTCTCTTGGCCCCTGCACTCTTTGGTTCTCGGGGCCCTTGCGACTTTCGGTTCTCTCTCTCTCCCAGCACCATGAGCTTCTTTGGGCCTCTGGACCTTTCAGTTCTCTTGTTGTCCTGCACCGATCGGTCCTGGGACCTGTTATGGCTGTCTGTCTATCTGTGCTCCCCTCGGCCCTGTCTCCCTTCTTGCACCCTATGGTTGTGTGGCCCTCCTGTACCCTACAGTTCACTATTTCCCTCCTATCAGCGGTGTCACTAGCGTTGGTGTCACCCAGTGCGGGTAACTCGTGGTGTCACCCCCTCACGACTTATCCCGAATCCATGAATCTATGATGGACCTCCTTCGAGTCCGCCAGTGCCAATGATTGCACTTCGCGGAGGTGAAAACGCCCATTGTTGAGCTGTGTTTTATCAGTGGCAGTTTTTAGATTCGTGCACAGCTGTCAGGCTCAATTCCTGTTAAATGCCCCCCTACTCCCTACGGAGACTCTGGTTCCTTAATTGGCACAGGGGGTTCAGTGGAAGAAGCTGCCATTCAGAGTCTGCGGCACGATTTACGATCACTGTCTTCACCGCCTTGAAATCGGCTTTTTCCCATAAAAAACATTCAGTTATAAAATGCATGTTTCTGAATATTTCTTTCCCGTGAGGTCAGCAGCACTAATGTGTATTCTGTTAGGAGAAAGTTGTAATCAGTTTTCCCAGCGTACCTTCTTCTTACAACAGAGATGCGGCTCCCAAGGACACTGGGTGCCCTAATGTAAGAACTGAAATTACCACACCCACCTCCTGTTTTGTTGGAAAATAAATAAATAAGGGTGAACTATCACACACTGAGCATCGGTGTCAATGCTCCTGCTGCACCAGTGCAGCAGGTGACAGAACTCGTGGGAGGGGACACTAAAATAAAGAATAAACATTAACAAAGGCAATACATAGATGTAAATGCTTATTTTGAATGAAATAGCACTCGTGAGTTGTCACCTGTGTTCTTTGTGATGTTTGTGTGTTGAGAGTGCCTAAGTAATGAAGGTGTTTCTACTTCACTCAGCAGCGAGATTAGGTGTGGTATATTGCACCTGTTAACTACTCGTTACGTATAGGCGGCAGCAGTTGGCAGAGTAAGAGTAAATATATCCCCCATGGATAATAAGTAGGGCCTATTGCTCTCCAAGGTGTGATACTTTACTGTACTGTTGCATGTGATATTACACTACACACTTCAATTAAACAGGCACTAGTGAGCAATGTAATGTCACATGAATTATCCCACACGAATAAAGAGGCTGGTTGTCTGAGCAGGATTGACATAAGCCTCTCACATGAGCTAGCATTCTGCCAATGGCGCAGCCGGTGCGGTGGCACCATGGCCATTGGCCTGTGGCGCCCACTGCATCCTGAATAATGAAGGATATTCCCACCTATCTGCAGTGGTCTGGGGGCTCATTAGCATTCACACAATAGGGCCAAAGGCACCCTGCTATGCCACTTAACTATCAGGTGGTATGTAAATCCCCTGTAGCACCAGCTGTGTACACATGTATTCCTAGGGCGTTACAGCGTCTTACTAATTCAGTAATTGTTGTTGCACTTTCAGTTATCAGGATTTTGAGAGTCGACTTTAGGGCATATTCCGTGTCCCGTTGTATTCCCAATTCCTGTGCAAAAGGGGTTTCCTCCAGAAGCGGGAGTCGGACTACACGTTTTGTGGAGTTCCCAAACTCTTGATTTGTTTTACTTTTCACCACGCACATTTTGCAAGAATTTTCTTAAAAGTTTGCATTAGGAAAATTGGTTAGAAAAATAGAATGTGTGTGATAAACTTGTCGAAGTCCACTATACGCACACTTAACACAACTTTTATATCTTGTAACAACATCTAAATACAATCCCAAGAATGAGAAGGAAGGAATGGGTGGGGAAGTTGCTGTGCTGAATTGAAGTGTTTAAACTTTTAATTCGGGCATTTTTTGTGTCTATTCCTAGCGCGCCTTCTCTTCCTCTTCTAGCCCTGGGCCTGTATATCACACAGACAGCTCATGCCCGAATCCCGCCGCAGAGCCGTACCTGAGCCTCACAGCGCCGGAGCCGCCACTGTGCGTGCAGCATCGGCCCGGCCCTGAGAGCCACAGCAGGTGCTTCACCTTCAGACTCGGATGTGAGCCGCGCAGTCAGCATCGGATGCGGGCTGCGCAGAGCTACCTACACTTGACTTGAGCTCCGTAGCACTAGACTTGGACCATGGCGGTGACCGGTGACATCATTCTTTTTCTGCCTCCCTGTTTTTAGTTAATAATAAATAAATGGGGTCTCTCTTTTTCTCTCCTTACATCCTTCAGTTCTCTGGGCCTCAGAGTCCTTCCGTTCCAGGGGTCCCGTCGCGGCTGGCAAGAGGGGGTGGGGGGGTTGGGGGGTGGGGCGGCGCAAGGGGGGAGCGACACAGTAATGTCAATAAAATTAAAAATAAACTTAACTTAATACCTTCCTCCCACCGCGTCCTTTGGATCACGTGCCACCGCTCCTGCTGCTCCTGGCTGGGCCTGCCTTAACCTAGGCAGCCTCCCTCCCCCTCTCCTAAGCCACACTCCTTGGATGTGGGGGCGTGGGGCCCCTCAATAAATTCATCCCCTGTCTGATCTGGGCGGCACGAGGTGGGCCCCAGTCCTGGGTTAGCAGTGGCATCTGTAACGCCAGAGCCCGGGCGTGCGCATGGGCACCAACTATTTCAATAATTAAGAGGCCTGCTGGCAGTGCGTGCGCACAGCACCATTTCATTAAAGAAGAGGCCATGGCAAGCGCGCAACGAAGACGCTTGGTTGCTAGCTTTGCTGAGTGAGGGGGCCCCGCGGGCCCCTGAAGCCCAGGGCCCCCCGCACTGCAGGGGCTGTGTGGGCCTGTGTAACACCCCTGGGAGAAAGGTGTCAGAACACCGGGACATACGTCCAAAAACTGGGCCTGTACGGTCAAATACAGGAGCGCCTATTGCGTTGATTTCCGATTTTATTGATTTAAAGAATTGCTTTGTCCTTCACGTATAATTTCTTTTCCCCTTTCTAACTGACATTGCCTGCCCCAGATGAGCACGTCAGTCATCTACCAACCCAGGGTTAGTCCTTTAGTCTCCTGGAAGCACCCCCGTATTTAAGCGGTTCAGTGTCACAGCCCTTACATGCCAGATACTGGTCTTCAGGGCGCTATTCTTGCTGTCATGGCCATTGATTGCACATACTCTTTCGGGCATGCATTTAGTCTGAAAACAGCACCGGGAGCCAGGGATTGCGTGTTTCCGCAAGTGCCTGGGACCAGCCTTGCGTCTGCACGAACGACGACTTCTTCTATTGTACAGCGCTCTGACACCTTCGGGTAAAGTCTGCGCTGCATAAAAATGCATTAAATAAAAATTAAATAAAATAAACCTGAACCTGCGTGTCTGTAACATACACTAGTAAACTAAGTGCCACCACCCCCACCTACCAAGTGGGGGTGTGCACTCTGCACTGCACACAAAGGCCCACAGAGGCTTAAACTCAGGACTTTAAGTGGGCCGGGTCTCAAGGGGTCTGAGCACCGGCAGCTTTTTTCAGGGGACCTCGAAACGGGTCTCTATCGGGCTCTGTTTTGAGCCCTGGTACAGGCGGTCCGTTTTTTCCGGACTGCAGTGACAGCAGTTTGCTGTCACTGCAGTCTGGAAAAAAGTGCAGGGTGCAAAACAGCCTGATAAAGACCCTTTTGGAGACAGTAAGCACATGGTTGTGCACTTCCCACACTGCTCACTTCTCACTACTCACTAGTGGAGAAGTGACGGCATGACATCATGTCAGGTGAGCGTTGTGGGGGAAGGGAAATCCTTTAACCACTTCGATGCTGATGACGAGCTGAGCTCGTCATGTAACGCGGTTTTTAGAAAACAGCCGCACAGCGCAAAAATAACCGCAGCAGCGATGCGGTTAAAGAGTCATTTTCTTTCTGGATTTCCCTTATCTTTCTGAAACGCAAGAGCAGCAACATTGTGGTAGGGTCAACAATGCTTTAATTGGAAACTTTTTCAATATTATATGTAACAAGCCATAGTTACAGCTTATTTATCCTATGCAACTAATAACCATTGACAAAGCCAATAGTCCTGACTTATTGTAGGTATGATGTTACTTGTTGTATCACATATCTGGATGCAATGACAGGAACCGCAAAATACAAGTCGGGTATCACATTATGCTAAGCACAGATTTTTAGAGTAAGTGTTTTAAAGCCACGCCCCTAAGTACACTGGCCACGCCCCTTTGAGAGACCCCCCAGTTTTTTCATTCTACTTAAAGCCCTGCTTAAACTGTCTGCTGCCGGAGTGCCAGTGCCACAAACGAAACCAAAAGCCCAGTAGCCAACCAAAAACAACGTACGCCACCAGGGCAAGGCCTCGCCACCTCGGGCTCTATGGATCGAATCAAAGTCACCCCCTACCGGCAGTGGCCCATCCCCCAGGTGTCGCGCAGTCAGTAGAGTACTACTAAAGTTAAGTGTAACACACAAGTACATTAATTAACGCAGGCTGCAGAGACAAAATTAAAAACACAACAGCCCCTATAAATATAATTAGGAGGTTGTTGTGGGTGGTGGCGGGATCGCTTTCACTTACCCGCGTGTTGTAGTTACCGTGACCTGCCCTGACCTCGATGTTCACTTCTCAAGGCTCCTCGTCAGGCTCCTCGTCTCGACTCAATACCAGGAGGACTGCAGTCAGGGCTCGAGTCGGGGTACCACGCGGGTGGACGGCGTCCCACCACTTATTTTACTGTGTTTTTACCGGGTGGACGCCGTCCCCCCTGCCCAAAAGATGGAACGGGTGCCTGAGTCTGCACCTGCTCGCGAATGAGAGCCTTCTAAATGCACCCAAGCCTCAGACTAATCTCCCCTTCCACCTCACGCCATCCCCTTGCCAGCATTTCTCAGAGCACAGCCGAGGCGCCAAGGCTTCAAGGAGCTGCGCCGTCAACACGCCGAGCATGTCACTTCCAGGGACACCAACAGATGCCCGTAGTGCCGTCTGTAATAACCGTGTAATCTGAGGAATGGGTCCTGTGTATAGTGTGTTCTTGTGTTTTGAGTGACTGCCACTTACTGCAGTATTATACTTCTACACGTATCTTGTGTGTATTCACGCATTTCAGACGGAGACAGTAAATTTCGTGGCGTCACTTCCTGTTGTGACGTCACTTCCGGTGACACCACCTAACTTGGAGCGTCCCCCCACTTCTTTTTTTAGGACTTGTTCCCTGACTGCAGTACACAGCATGGCAATAGCAATGATAGCACGCACAAGCCAGCCACGACGAAGCAAGCCAAAAGTAAAACTGGGAAATACTGGAATTTGGTGGTCTTTGGACTCCTCCCCCAGACCCCAGCAAACCAATCACATGCAAAACAACAAACTGTTGCTAGGTCTGGTGGAAGAGGCAATGGCCACTGCCACACCCCCACAAAATCAAAGCCGCCCGGACTGTCCCGCCCTCAGCCATTGAAACTAATGGAGGGCCTCCAACTCCTCCCTGGGCCAAAGGGATAACACCCAAATATAAATGCTATTCTGGCAGTGAGACACAGGCTGCACGCTCCAGTGTGTCGTCACTGCCCTGCTTTATGGCTCCAGGTCGAAGAAATCTTCGCCCAGCCAAAAGCATGTGCAGAACAAAGGCCATCCTCCACCACCCCCTTAAAAAAACAACATTTGAACATGTTTGTTTACCGAGCACAAGCAGCCAGCAAAATGCATTGCTAACTGCTCAGTGTTCCATCATGCATTTTGTTAGTCCCCCACAGTCCCCCACAGGGTGGGAGGGCGACGCCCATCTTGCCCGTGTACACCAGCCGCCCCTGGGTTTGACATGGTAGGGTTGTAACTTACGCCATTAAGGCAAGTTATATGCAGTTACTTTGCATGGATTTCTGTTGCTGGATCTAAGATCCAATAAGGCTGTGTGTTTCTTGGCTTTGCAGGGTTTGAGACACATCGATGGCCGATCCAAGTCAAGTTAAGTCAAGTTAAAATTTGTATAGCGCTCTCCTGACCCAGAGGGTCTCAAGGCGCTTGAGGAGGGGGTGTTCGCTACTTATCAAACAGCCAAGTTTTGAGTTGTTTTCTGAAGGAGAGTTGTTTCTGTGTGAGGCGGAGGTGGGTGGGGAGAGAATTCCAGGTTTTGGCCGCTAAGTAGGAGAAAGATCCTTCCTCCCATGGTAGTTCTTCAGAAGCGTGGAATCGCGGCGAGGGCTTGATTGGAAGATCGGAGTTGCTGGGTGGGGGTGTAGAAGGTCAGGCGCGAGTTGAGGTATTTAGGTCCTAGGTCGTAGAGAACCTTGTGTGCGTGGCTGAGGAGACGGAACGTTATTCTCTTGTTTACGGGGGAGCCAGTGACTTCGGTGGCCTCTGACCTGAAAGGGGGGAGGCGGACTCTTTGGGTTCTTCCGGCGAGGAAAGAGATGATCCAATCCAATGCTTTTCCTTGTATCCCGGCGTTACTGAGGCGTTGTACTAGGGTGCTATGACAGACCGTGTCAAACGCTGCAGAGAGGTCCAGGAGGATGAGGGCAGCTGTTTCCCCGTTGTCGAGTAGTGTTCTGATGTCGTCTGTGGCTGCGATGAGGGCGGTCTCGGTGCTGTGTTTGGCTCGGAAGGCAGACTGAGAGGGGTCGAGGGAGCCGTTGGACTCGAGGAAGGCAGCGAGCTGACTGTTGACGGTCTTCTCTATGACTTTGGCAGGGAAAGAGAGGAGCGAGATGGTGCGGTAGTTCTTAAGTTCAGTGGGGTCTGCTGTAGGTTTCTTTAGTAGGGCACTGAGTTCGGCATGTTTCCAGCTTTCCTGGAAGGTGGCGGTGTTGAGGGAGCAGTTGATGATATCCCCGAGATGGGGTGCTATGATGGAGTCAGCCTTGTTGAAGATGTGGTGGGGGCATGGGTCGGTTGGTGATCCGGAGTGTATGGAGTTCATCAAGCGGATGGTGTCTTCGGTGCTGATCGGGTTCCAGGTGCAAAGGGTGGTGGTGGGGGGCTTCAGTTCGGTAGTAAGGGGGGTGGACTGGTCGCTGAAGATGTTATGTATGTCAGCGATTTTGCTGTGGAAGAATGATGCTTGTGAGTCGCAGAGGTCTTGAGAGGGAGCGATGTCGCTGGAGACGGCGCTGGGATTGGTAAACTCTTTGACGATGCTGTAGAGTTCCTTGCTGTTGTGGGCGTTGTTGTCGATTCGATCCTGGAATGCTGATTTCTTGGAGGATCGGATCAGCTGGTGGTCTTTGCGGGTGGCGTCCTTGAGGGCGGTCATGTTGTCTGTGGTTGGGTTTTTTCGCCACGTTTTCTCGAGGGTGCGGCAGTTCTTTTTGGAGTTCTTGAGGTCGTCATTGAACAAGGAGGCTTTTTTGCTACCTTTGTTGTTGTGATGGTTTTTCAGGGGTGCTAATTCGTCAGCGCAGTGGGTGATCCATTGTGCGAGATTGACGGCTGCTTGATTTGGGTCCGATGATTTGGCGGGAGGGTTTTGGTTTAGCGATGTGGTGAGTTGGTCGGTGGTAATTGTGTTCCAGTTTCTGCGGGGGACTTGTTGTGGGTGGTGGTGGGTCGTGGTCTTTCTAAAGTTGAAGTGGACGCAGCTGTGGTCTGTCCAGTGGAGTCCTGTGGCGTGGTTGAAGGAAACGTGCTTGCTGGAGGAGACGATTGGGTCCAGCGTGTGTCCAGCGTGGTGGGTGGGGGTGTTTAGCAGTTGTTTGAGTCCGAGATTAGCGAGGTTGTCCAGAAGGGTGGTGGTGTTGCTGTCGTTGTTCTTCTACAGGTGGAAGTTGAGGTCCCCTAGGAGAATGTAGTCCTCGGAGGGGAGGGCGTGTGGGCTGATAAAGTCGGTGATGTCTTCGCTGAATTGTGTGCGGGGTCCTGGTGGTCTGTAGATGAGGGTGCCTCTAAGTGTGGTCTTGGGGTTGGTGTGTATCTGGAAGTGAAGGTGTTCGGCAGCTGTGAGGGTGTCGTCGGAGCTGGTCGTGATGCGGATGGTGTTCTTGTGAACGATGGCGATACCTCCTCCTGTTTGGTTGATGCGGTCCTTTCGGATGATCTTGTATCCGTCCGGGATGGCTACGGAGATGTCGGCCGCTGATGAGGCGTTCATCCAGGTTTCTGTAAGAAAGGCAACGTCCGGTGATGTGGTGTTGAGTAGGTTCCATAGTTCAATGGCGTGTTTGGGGACCGAGCGCACGTTGAGCAGGATCCACTTTAGGTGGTTGTTGTTTGGGCTCTGTTTGGCGGTAGTGGTTGCAGTGTGGGTCCTGATGCAGCAGAACTTGCAGGATTGGCAGGTGAAGGGTCCATGGGTGCGTCCTGGGGCGGCTCGGTGGCAGTCGGGTAGTCGGCCGGTGTTAAGTGCAGAGAGGGTTGCGACATCGTACGTTAGGCGGGTGGAGTGGTTTTTGCGGGGGCCAGGGGGTCTTCCGCTAGGCGCGGTCAAGGCGCGGATGGACGTAGACGGGCTTACCTTTGGCGCGCCTTCGGCGCGCTTAGGGCGCGCCCGCTGCGCGTAAATGCATCTGTCATAAGTAGATAGTGGCGAGGGCGTAGCGAGGGAGGAGCAGCTGGGAGGCGGGAGGCGGGAGCGGGGTGGCGAGTGGGGAGGGGATCGTACGGCGATGCTGTATATAATAAGACAGGTGCTAATTTCGAGCTACATGCAATGGCAGTGGGGCCAGAGCCTTCAACGACTCCAGGATACTGACACAGTCTAAAGAGATATTTTTTGTTCACAAACCCAGGTCTTCCTCCAGGCGGATAGCAGCACTCTCTGACCCGCTTCATTACACCACTACCCCATGCCAGCCATGAAGCTGTGGGGGACCAGCCGACCTCCACCTCATCGTAATGGATTGCTTAGTCAGGAGTAGGGGCAAGTCTATAAACCGAAGTTGTTCTTTCTGCGCCTTATGGAGCCGCATCAATCCCAAAAGGAATACTGCAGGAGTACGCGGAATGGGGACACCAACCATAGCTGATATCAGTGATAACAATTCTAACCAGTAAGACATAATCACGGTGCATTGACATAACATACATAGCAGGTTAGCATCTTATATTTTACATCTAGGACAGCAGTGCTGTGTGGCTGGGAAGATACGCTGCAGAAGGTGCAGGGTGAGATATGCCCTCTGCAAAAAAATGTATTGAATGAAGTTGAATTTGGCATTCCGTGGGATTCTCAAAGGGTATGCCAAGGACCTGCTCCAGTCCCCATACATCATGTCTGTACCCAAGTCTTCGGTGCATTTGTTGCTTAAAACATTCTGTGAAATTCTAGTTTGGTTAGTTATGCCTCTGTAAAGCCAGTTGGTGAGGTGTCGGCCATTCACTATCAGGTACGTTATGAAGACCATTTCATGGTGGGGAGGTTTCTCCCTGTGGGGGGACAAATGTTTCTTTACATATTGCAGAAGTGTGGCATGTAGTAAATCTAATGCATCCGTGACTCCTTTGCTCCAGACAAAATTGTCGTGTTCCATAAATGTGCTGTTGTGAAATAGGTCTCCCACTCTAGCTAAACCGCCTTCAGCCCAGGGGAGCAGTCTCAGTTTAGTGAGGAGGCCATTTGGGGTCAGGATCCCAAGTAGTGGTATGGTGTCAGAGTAAGGGAGGCAGCCACGTGTGTAGTGTGTGGATTATTTCTAATAAATGAGAGCTGTGCGTAAAAGCAGCGAGCATCGGTCGGAATCTTAACCTCTGGTAGGATCAGAGTATGAACCCGTCCGCGATCCACATTGGCAGGTGAATAATTTAATTTAATGTAAGTTACGCCCTGACAGCCAATCTGAGAGCCACTGTAACCTAGTCCCCTTTATCAGTGTCCAGTTGCAGCTTATTCAGTCCTACTCTGCGGTGGCCACTTCTCCAAATCAAAAAAGAAAGAGTGATGTTCATAGTTAAGCAGCAGGGTCGGGATCACAACCGGCAAATTGGTTAAGAAATACAGTAGCAAGGGGAGGGCTACCATTTTCGAAATTGCCACTCGGCACATCTATGATAGCAGTAGGGAGGACCAGAAGGTTACATGTGAGTGTAGCGAGCGCATAGCCTTACCTAGGTTAACGTCAATGAGGTTTGGTGTTGAGCGATAAATCTGTATACCCAGATATTTTAAAGTATGTGCTGCGACTTTTAAAGAATGAGGGCCAAACTGAACCGTCTCTGGGCAATCCACTTGCCGGGAAAAAAGGCATAATACATACTGACATTAATTCTGATGCCCGAAAGCAACGCAAAAGCATAAAAAATGCCTGTGGCCAGTGATAGAGAGGTGAGGTCTTAAGCATACAGAATGATGTCATCCGTGTATGCGGAGATAATGTGTGTTGTTTGGCCGATACGTATGGCCGGTTGTACAGCCGATAACCGTACCCTAAGGGCTAAGGCTCCAGGGCCAGCACAAACAACAGAGGAGACAGTGTGCAACCCTGCCGTGTGCCTTTTCAAACCGGGTACTCCTCCGAGATATGTCGCCCTGTACGGGCCCTTGCCCTGGGGTCCTTGTACAGGAGCCTGACCCACATTAAATAACCCGGCGGGATGCCAAGTAGTTCAAGTGCAGGGAATATGTAGTCCAATATGAGCATATTGAATGCCTGTCTCAGATCCAAGGTGATACAACCTGCGTGGGCTCTCTCCTTGGGGGTTGCAGTCATAACATGGTAAAACCTGCTGATGTTAAGTGAAGTGCACTGCACTGGTACAAACCCACATTGATCTGGTTGGATTAGGTTGTGTAAATATGGAAGTAGGCAGCCAGCCAGTACTTTACTGAATAGATTGTAGTCTGTAGTGATTAGAGATAGTTGGGGGGAACTCTGAAAGATACATTGCCTGGCGTGCTGGTTTGGAGAGAGACATTAAGAGTGCCTGTCTCATGGTGGGTGGCAATGACCCCGAGAACAGCGCAGCATTACACAGTTTCTCTAGTTGTGGCACAAGAGTATCCGCAAACGTGGCATTGAATTCGGATGGGAGGCCGTCCAGACCTGGGTCCTTGTTTTGAGGGAGGCTCATGATGGCTGCCTTGATTTCAGACCTTGTGATAGTGCCAGATAGAGCGTCTTGCGCTGTTTTTTCAAATTGTGGGAACTGTGCGCCTGTTCAAAATGGCATCAAGGGGTCTTCCACCAATGGTGGGGGGGGGGGAACTGTTACAAGTCTTGGCAATATTCACAAAATGCTACATTTATATCCCATTGTATATTCAGGGTATCCCCAGCGCTAGTGGTTATCTCATGGATCAGGGGATGTGGGGGGTAATCTCTGAGAATACGTGCTAATAGCGGGCCAGCCTTATCAGCATCAGGCGGAGGACTGGCTGGAAACCTTCACCAATGTGGGGCCTCGGGACATGGCCACAACAACAAGGCTACCGAAACTGAAAGGCCCTTTTCGCAACTGGTGGAGAGAGTAACGTTATACGAGAATAATGACACCGCCTTTGCCACTTGTGGGTCCACGCTCGGAGCTGATCCTGAGCTGACAGCAAGACACCATGCAGGCAGTTGCAGAGATCAGGGGTTCCCCGATGAAGAGAATGCATCTAAATCCAGCCAATGAGACATGTCTAGTGATGACGAACAGATATATGGCCTACAGAATTCGCAGGATTCAGTAGGAAAAGTAGATGTCAACCAGCAGACGGCGTACTTGATTGCATAAACGCTGCAAGCTCCTGTATTTGTATGGACTATAAATTGAGGTATTGGGGTGTATTTGTGGGGGAATGCTGTTGCTAGACGCGTAGAGACCTGGGATGCACGCTGTTACTAATCCACAGTATTTTCTCAATACTGTGTTGAACACTGAAATACATGAGGGAACCGGTACGACTGAAACGTATATTTTATTGCTGATTTGTGAAATATTGCTGAGTTAACATTTGAAGTTTGCCCCAACTATATTGTATGTTGCCTGCGCATGGGGAGCCCCTGAGACGCTAGAAACGAGGACTGTATAGCAGTTTGCAGCGCACCACCCAGGATTGTTTTGAATGTTATCTCAGATTGGGAGTTTGGAGGATGGCTGGTTACATTATCGGATTTTTGGAATTATTAAAGCATATATCTTTTTGTGAGAGGTCAACTGTTAAGAGTAGATTCATACAGTGTACCATGCTGCGAGTCAGCGAGCAAAGAGGGGTATGTAATGATGAGCTGTGTTTAATTAACACAGCTGTTGGGCTGCCACGTACACAATTTCACCTGAATGCGTTGGAGGGTTAATGTCTTCAGTTAAGATTGGTACATGGGGAAAAGCTTCGCGAGCATCCGAGATGGCCGCGTGAGCTAAGAGCTCCCGAGACCCTCGCTGCCTCCTACATATATACTGAAACGAATCTGGATTATTCGGATGGAATATTGAAATGCAGACCCGGCAGAGGCACTAGCTGCTTTCCAAAATCGATTTGGACATTGGGAAAATGAATTACACCGATCGCAACTTTCTGGCCCACAGGGGTGGAAGGGCATGGAGCTCAAGTGGCACCAATACCCAGGCAGTAGTTGAAGAACAACGGCTAGCTGCAGTGGGATCGATGCCCCTGGTCAACTTTCGGTTTCGTTTTTGAGACCTCACTGGTGAGCGAGGGTGTTATCGACAGATTGATCATCCGCCTCCGCTGGGCGCTTCACTCTGCAGTGTATCTACCGCAAGTACTTGGTGCGGACCGGGAGAAACCCTTTCTCAACCTGAACATTTGAATTCTAGTGGGCTACGAAGTGCGGATATTGACACCAGGTCGCACAGGGCCCTCCGGGGCACAGAACCCAATATGGCGGGCAAGCAAGACGGAGACCGGCGGAAGACCAAGATCACCGGCAGGGGCAGTGTGACGCAGGCGGATAGTATCGAACGATTCACCCAGCCGAGGGGATCACCCGGTACCATCCCTAAAACTACCGGAGGGGCGAATGTCACTTTTGAAGACCCAGAGGAATTGAGCCTCCAAGTCGTCATGGGCGCCATTGCTGGCATGAAAACTTCAATCGGACAACAATACGAGGCTCTGGCTTTAAAGTTGGATACCGTGGCTGTGAATGTCACCTTAATCAGGGCGGACCTCTACAAAACGAACGAGAAGGTAAAATCCCTAGATTTGGCCACAGCCAGTCTCACTACCGACGTTTCTGACTTGCAAACGGAGGTCCGTAATTTGCAAACTGCCAACGAACAGTTTGCCCGCCGATTGAAGGATTCCGAAAGGCGTGCAAGGCGGAATAACATACGCATTATTGGTATTCCTGAAAAATCAGAAGAAACCGCAACGGATCTTTTTGTGGAAGATCTGGCCCTCAATCATCTTGCCCCCAAAGGCTTGAGTAAATTCTTCGCGGTGGAACGGTCGCACAGAGTGCCGGGCGGGAGGCCGAAGCCGGGTGCTCCACCAAGTCCTATTATCGCTAGGATTTTCAACTTCCGCGATAGAGATGCTATTTTGCAGGCCTCGAGAGTGGGTGCACCCGTCAAGTTTGAAAATACTACAGTGAGCTTCTACCCGGACGTCACTCAATCTGTCCAAAAACAACAATTGGCCTTTCAAGGAGTAAAAAGGCGGATGCGAGACATGGATTTGAAGTACGCTATGCTCTTCCCTGCACGGTTGCAGGTCGAATATGAGGACAAGGCCTTTTTCTTTGACCGCCCAGATGTGGTTAGTGACTGGCTTGACACTCTGCCCGTGAGAAGAGATCCGGCAGACCGCTCTGGGGGTACGGAAGACGGCGGATCGGCGCAAGAATAAGGAATATTGACTAGGTTCACTGAACTATTGCATAGTGTACTGCTGGGGGTCGCATATCGTATGTATAAATATGTTTTGCAGCTTCTACGAGGTGGCGGGAGGGACAGGGACTCGTCCTCCTCTGGGGTTTCTTTCTGTAGACTAGTTAGTGAATGGGGCGACAGGCACACTGCAAGTTGGGGTGGCTGATGGGTCAGACGCAGAATGCAGGGAGGGGGGTAGATGCTTGGTTTTCTGGTTGGGGGGCGGGGGTTGGGTGTTGGGGTTTGATTTGGTTTAACACAAGGTGCCGTATCGTTTGCTTATTGTCCGCTGGTGATGCGTCTTTCTCTGGGATGGGGTGGTGGTCACTATTGCGATGGGGGATAGGGGGTTGAGACTAATGTCATGGAATGTCAATGGTCTCGGGGACAGAATTAAAAGAGGGGTGGTTCTCCAACTACTCAAGAGAATGTCACCAGATGTGGTCCTGCTACAAGAGACACACCTTATAGAAAATTCCTGCTCATCCATGAGCAGACGAGGTTATCGTCTTGTCGCTCATTCGGGCTTCACCTCCGGGTCTCGGGGTGGGGGTAATGATCAGAGCCTCCCTCCCCTTGGAAATTGACGAGGTGATTTATGATGACAGGGGACGTTATGCAGTAATAGTGGGCAGATGGGAGGTAAAGACCATACTTCTAATGTCTGTTTATGTCCCACCTAGTCTGCAATAGTCCACATTTGAAGATATCGGTAAAGTATTTCTGAATCTCCCGGAAGGATTCCTGATAGTGGGTGGTGACTTTATTTCGGTTGTTTGTGGGAGGGAAGATCGTTATCCACCTAGGGACCTGCCGGGATCAAAGACTTGGCTGAGTAGGCTTATGGACACTTTGGGATTAGTAGATTGTCGGCGCTTGCTACACCCTGGGCAGACACAATACACCTTCCACTCCGGGCACATGGCAGCCTCTCTAGGCTTGATTATGTACTGATGCCAGCGGCGCAGGCCATGATGGTTAAGGAGGTTAGACATCTGCCTCGTGGCATTTCAGATCACTACCCGCTACTCATGGTGTTGGATACTGGTGTTGGAGCAGAAGGGAGGTTAGCTCCCATAAACCCATGGTACCTCCGCAACCCTAGGACCCGTGCAGCATTGGTTAAGTCTATAGAGCACTATTTACTTGAAAACTTGGGGTCAGTGTCTTCTGCTGTTTCACTTTGGGAGGCTTTCAAAACAGTTATCCGTGGGCAGGCTTTGTCGTTGATTTCCTGTGCCAAGAGGAGTAAACATGAAGAAGTAATCCGACTTGAATCCGAAATAGACGAGTTGGAAGAAGATTTGGAACATGATGTTACTCAGGAGAAATTTCATGCTCTTAGTCTCAAACAGAGTGATTATAAAGCACTGGTCACTGACGCTGCCAGATCCATGAGTAGAGAGCAGCAGGGGCGTTTGTATGATGTTGGGGATAAGGCAGGTAAATTGATTGCATGGCTGGACAAGAAGGAGAGAGCGAGTCGGGTGGTTCCGGTGATTGAAAGTCAGAGTGTTATGAGAGTTACTGACCCAGTGGAAATAGTGGAACGCTTCGCAGAATATTTTCAGGGGGTTTATTCTCCCGTATCGGACAGACCCGAAGAGGACTCGCATTTGCCGCTCATTTGCTTAAACTCTACTTGCCAACAAGGAGGATACCTGAACGCTGAACTGGGAGGGCGCTTTGCAACACCTAATCTGCACAGGAAAGGTCGCGCCGCTGGTGGGAGCTTCTCCGCAATCGGCGGACAGCCTGCACGCTCCCAGCGTGCACTAGACCTTGAGGCTACCTGTTGGCTCCACCGGGGGACTGCGAGGACCAGCAGCCTCTACACCTAACAGCTGGTGCCTCTTCCCCCGGCGGCCACGCCCCCTAACTAGCTCACAATAAATTGAACAGACCCAAACGCACCGCGGGACGCGCGCGGGGCGAAGCCCGGGCCAAGGGCGGGCCCGTTTAAGCCCGTTCAAGACTGGGCAGGACTGGACTGGGCCACCCTATTTTCAGTTTGCTTTTATATTTTGCCACTGACAAAACATCTATTTAGGTCCCGCCAGTTTTTGCTATTTGGCCTTAGAAGTTTCATTGTACCTTACTACTGTTACGATTCTTATGGTACAATGTGTCCGAGAACCACCAGGAATACTGTTAAAAAGCAGGCTCAATCTGCAGCTGAGGTCATTGGGCCAATAGACCAATTTATAACGAAAGCTAACAATGCCATTGAGCAGGGTATCATTCTATTGGACCGGAGGATCTCACAGGACCTGATGATTGACAGACGCTCTTCAATGGGCTTACTGGCCACTGCAAAAAAAAACCTTCGTCCTATTGATCTGCCCCCTCCAGTGACAGCACATGCAGAAATGCACACCGTCCCCCGCACAGTGGACCTATCTGCATCCCTAGATCTTTCCGAATCCCATTTCTCTCTTGAAAAATCTCCAGTTATTTTTGTTACCCAACCAGATAATCCCCCCTCCTCCCTAATAGCCAGGGGTATACGAGAAGGAGCAATTCCCAAAAAATTGAAGAAGAAGGCAACTACTAAGTCCCACCACTCCACCATTCCTTCTTCTACAACTATCCTTGCAACTCCTTCTGTCTCTGATCCTCCCCCGCAAATCTTTAACCCTTCAACCCCCACCATTCTCCTTCACTGTCAAGTGCACAAGCAGTGGATCCTATCTCTGTTAACCCGAATATCAGCTGTACTAGCTCCAGTAGCTATGACAGTGGAGGAGACATGGAAAATGGTAACCTTACAACTAACACATGTAGCAACGATAGCTTACTGCTTACCAGAATTGGAGATTTATTTAAATCCCACTTGGAACCAATGGAAAAGGCTCTACACTTGGTTCAGTCCCAACTAACTCAACTGTCTCTAGGACTAAACCAAAGTAAGGGAAACAAGAAGGATTCCAACTTGGCGCAAGGTAGGCCCACTACTTTAAACGTAAAAACATCAAAGCCTGTAACCTCTGCGCAGAATCCCAACACCAACAAACAAAAAGCCCCAGAGAAGCCTACTCAAAAACATTCTTTAGCACCTACAAACAAGCCGCAACCACCTCCCAAATCCACTAATCCCTTACCGTCACATTCTGCAAACAATCCCAACCCAACATCATCTACCCATTTAAATCCTCTTTCTTCCCTTTCTACCACCGCAGTCCCCACTCCTGCCCCCACCCATCCCAAAAACTCTACTGGATTCAATACCATTCCGAAAAACCATAAGAGAAGGACTCCCCCTATTCATCTCCCACCCGAGGCTTCTCCATATGTAGTAATAATGACTGGTGTTCCGGAGCTCTCCCCAAACCAAGACGAACCGGTATGGTCTTTAAAAAACAAAGTAATATACTGGTTGTCCAGCAACATACCTCTTCCAATCTTTATGGACAACAGAGTTACTACAGTGCGCGGAGTGCCTTGGCTAGGCAACGAACCGAAAAACATCCAGGGCGACTGCGTTATAGTAAACTTTGCAGATCCCAATACAGTCGAGCATATCTGCTCCTGGGGTGATCATACCTCTACTGAAGGGATAGCCACTCACAATCTGTCGTACTTCTATCCCCCGACTACACGACGTAACGCTGGTCCTCCGTGGTCCTGGACGAGGGTAGGGAACTGGGGTGGGATTAGAGATCAAGACCAGTGGTCTGGGTACGGTTTTAGCAATCCACCACCAGGCCACTTTAACAACTTTAACAACTGGAGAGGCCCACCATTATCCAATAGATATGACTGTTTGGATATGGTGGACTGACCACCAACTCTACCCATCTCAGACAGTGGCCCCAACAATGTTCCGCCCAACCCCAAACACTCCTGTAAGAGCACTCGGGCGGTCGGCTCTATTTTGCCACCCCTGTCTGGTACCCAGCCCGAGTCTTGTCCTCCCCAGCAACCCTTGACCCAAAAGCTGTCAACTTCTACTCACCAGGATTTGTGTCACACTTTGTCAGCTACCCCAGTTGACTCACCTCTGAGCCAACAACCTATTATTCTTCAACTCAGTGATCCAAAACCTACCCTCTCCCTTTCCGTCCCAACCACTCAGTCCTTGTCCCAACCCCCACACTCCTCTGCTGAACCTCAGTTTTCAAACCCTATTTTTTCATCAACCCAGGATCTTCCAGTCATATACTGGAACGTAGCTGGCCTTAGATCCAAAATCCATCTCCAGTCCTGGCTAGAAGTGACCAATAAATATAAGCTAATCTGCCTTCAAGAAACCTGGGCAATTGATCCTATTCACATCCAGGGCTTCAAAACATTCCATCTTCCGGCCATACCGTCCACTCATGGAAGACCCAAGGGTGGCTTAGCCATTTACATTTCCAACTTAATTCCTTTTACGACCACGGAAGTCCCGTTGGTCTTTCCAATCTTTCAAATTCTCAAATTAGTTCCAGACAATAGTTCTTGTTATTATTTCATCAATATGTACAATAATTCCACGCCTGGTGACTGTGTAAAATCTTTGTTGGAAATCACTTTATATTTACAAGATCAGAAAGCCAAGAACCAACAGCTACAATGCCATGTTGTGTGGGGTGGGGATTTCAATGTTTATTTGTGTAACAACTATAACAAAGGTATTTGTGGGCTCCAAGACGAGCACGACGCCCCCCTGGCCCACTTCGCCCACAGTGGTGTTGGTGACGCTTTAAATAACTGTATTTTTGCTCAAGAACTTGAATTCGCGAACATTTTAGTGAGTCCTGCTGTTGAGTTCAAGACGACTTTTCACGGTAGAGGATTTAGCACAATTATTGATTTTATCTTATGTTCCCAATCTTTAAACAACCGATTGAAACACTTTACAACTGGTACCGATCCCTCAAGCGATCACTACTCAAACAGCACCACTATAGTATTAAATACCCCATCCTCAGCCTGTCCAAAAACAAGCCTCTTAACGCAGCATTCCCTGGAGATGAGTAAAATTAATGGCTATACTCTCAAATGGTCGATGATCAATCCCTCAGAGGCCACTAGCAAGATCATCCAAAAAACCCTTCCCTTAATCTATCACTGTTTGGAGATGTCATCATCCCCTCAGCTGATCCTCTCTAGCTTCGTTAAAATCTTAGAAGCCATCAGACAAGAGCTTACTCGCCAACATAAGACTCACGAAAACGATAAGGATTCCAGTGGGTGGTTTGATTCCCATTGCCGTAAAGCCCAGCGTGCACTATAAAACGCTCTACACAATCAAGTCAGGGACCAGCCCCTAATTGCGTCTTTAAGAAAAAACTATAAGATGGCACAAAAATCCCGTAAACGGGAAATAAAAAATAATCTCTGGGCCCAACTACACCAGAGCACACTAAGCAAGGACTGTACCCTGTTTTGGAGAACAGTTAAGGCCCCTTTCCTAGCTGATGCAACTGCTGTACGGCATCTTGACGTGGCAGTACCCGCTGATAAATGGGTAGCACACTACTCGCAGATCTTCGGGGACCCCACCTTGACAACTGAGGCTCCTAGACTAGAGGCCGCAGCTGTCACTAGTAACAATATCTACCCTATTGACCTCCACTTCGATATAGTGGAGGTGACCGCGGCGCTGACCTCCTCAAAGACCGGTAAAGCGCCCGGTCCTGATGGTGTCCCCTTAGACATCTTTGTTAGCAACATAGACCTATGGTCCCCAATTGTTACGCAGGTCATGTCCGCAGTGACTCAGATCGGCCTTATTGATTCTTGGTCCACTTCTGTGCTCCTACCCATATTTAAATAGGGAGAACGGGACAACCCAGCCTGCTACAAGCCCATCTCCCTCTTGGATTCTCTGGGCAAGGTCGCTGGCAGATTAATTCTGGAGCGACTACGGGACTGGGCCACAGAGAATAAGATCTTAACCGACTTACAGTTTGGTTTCCAGGAGGGTCTGGGCACTGTAGAACAGGCCTTAAACCTGACTCTGCTTATGGGTAAATACGCCTGGGCCAAAGGCGGTA
>NW_028242877.1:0-60483 GCF_964263255.1 Lissotriton vulgaris
TAGTTGAAAAAGTAATAACTCACATCCAACCGTCATTTAAAGTCAAAAGATTAAATGTTAAAATTTCATCAATATTGACCATTTTTTCAACGTTCGACTGGTCCGGGGTCATCGTTTTTCATCAGAAAATTGATTTTTGGACTCTACCAAAAATGATTCAAAATGTCATTTGGATCGGGCCTCATGTTGAATAACCACTTTTTAAACCCTCACAGTGACCAAAACTGCAATTTTTACAGAGTTTTGCTTACTCAAAATCTTCAATTTTGACCAATTTCAGGCACAGAAATGACTTTAAACACACTTATTTTAGTTGAAAAAGTAATAACTCACATCCAACCGTCATTTAAAGTCAAAAGATTAAATGTTAAAATTTCATCAATATTGACCATTTTTTCAACGTTCGACTGGTCCGGGGTCATCGTTTTTCATCAGAAAATTGATTTTTTGGACTCTACCAAAAATGATTCAAAATGTCATTTTGATCGGGCCTCATGTTGAATAACCACTTTTTAAACCCTCACAGTGACCAAAACTGTCATTTTTACAGAGTTTTGCTTACTCAAAATCTTCAATTTTGACCAATTTCAGGCACAGAAATGACTTTAAACACACTTATTTTAGTTGAAAAAGTAATAACTCACATCCAACCGTCATTTAAAGTCAAAAGATTAAATGTTAAAATTTCATCAATATTGACCATTTTTTCAACGTTCGACTGGTCCGGGGTCATCGTTTTTCATCAGAAATTGGATTTTTTGGACTCTACCAAAAATAATTCAACATGTCATTTGGATCAGGCCTCATGTTGAATAACCACTTTTTAAACCCTCACAGTGACCAAAACTGCCATTTTTACAGTTTTGCTTACTCAAAATCTTCAATTTTGACCAATTTCAGGCACAGAAATGACTTTAAACACACTTATTTTTAGTTGAAAAAGTAATAACTCACATCCAACCGTCATTTAAAGTAAAAAGATTAAATGTTAAAATTTCATCTATATTGACCATTTTTTCAACGTTCGACTGGTCCGGGGTCATCGTTTTTCATCAGAAAATTGATTTTTGGACTCTACCAAAAATGATTCAAAATGTCATTTGGATCGGGCCTCATGTTGAATAACCACTTTTTAAACCCTCACAGTGACCAAAATTGCCATTTTTACAGAGTTTTGCTTACTCAAAATCTTCAATTTTGACCAATTTCAGGCACAGAAATGACTTTAAACACACTTATTTTAGTTGAAAAAGTAATAACTCACATCCAACCGTCATTTAAAGTCAAAAGATTAAATGTTAAAATTTCATCAATATTGACCATTTTTTCAACGTTCGACTGGTCCGGGGTCATCGTTTTTCATCAGAAAATTGATTTTTTGGACTCTACCAAAAATGATTCAAAATGTCATTTGGATCGGGCCTCATGTTGAATAACCACTTTTTAAACCCTCACAGTGACCAAAACTGCCATTTTTACAGAGTTTTGCTTACTCAAAATCTTCAATTTTGACCAATTTCAGGCACAGAAATGACTTTAAACACACTTATTTTAGTTGAAAAAGTAATAACTCACATCCAACCGTCATTTAAAGTCAAAAGATTAAATGTTAAAATTTCATCAATATTGACCATTTTTTCAACGTTCGACTGGTCCGGGGTCTTCGTTTTTCATCAGAAAATGGATTTTTTGGACTCTACCAAAAATGATTCAACATGTCATTTGGATCAGGCCTCATGTTGAATAACCACTTTTTAAACCCTCACAGTGACCAAAACTGCCATTTTTACAGTTTTGCTTACTCAAAATCTTCAATTTTGACCAATTTCAGGCACAGAAATGACTTTAAACACACTTATTTTAGTTGAAAAAGTAATAACTCACATCCAACCGTCATTTAAAGTCAAAAGATTAAATGTTAAAATTTCATCAATATTGACCATTTTTTCAACGTTCGACTTGTCCGGGGTCATCGTTTTTCATCAGAAAATTGATTTTTTGGACTCTACCAAAAATGATTCAAAATGTCATTTTGATCGGGCCTCATGTTGAATAACCACTTTTTAAACCCTCACAGTGACCAAAACTGTCATTTTTACAGAGTTTTGCTTACTCAAAATCTTCAATTTTGACCAATTTCAGGCACAGAAATGACTTTAAACACACTTATTTTAGTTGAAAAAGTAATAACTCACATCCAACCGTCATTTAAAGTCAAAAGATTAAATGTTAAAATTTCATCAATATTGACCATTTTTTCAACGTTCGACTGGTCCGGGGTCATCGTTTTTCATCAGAAAATTGATTTTTGGACTCTACCAAAAATGATTCAAAATGTCATTTTGATAGGGCCTCATGTTGAATAACCACTTTTTAAACCCTCACAGTGACCAAAACTGCCATTTTTACAGAGTTTTGCTTACTCAAAATCTTCAATTTTGACCAATTTCAGGCACAGAAATGACTTTAAACACACTTATTTTAGTTGAAAAAGTAATAACTCACATCCAACCGTCATTTAAAGTCAAAAGATTAAATGTTAAAATTTCATCAATATTGACCATTTTTTCAACGTTCGACTGGTCCGGGGTCATCGTTTTTCATCAGAAAATGGATTTTTTGGACTCTACCAAAAATGATTCAAAATGTCATTTGGATCGGGCCTCATGTTGAATAACCACTTTTTAAACCCTCACAGTGACCAAAACTGCCATTTTTACAGAGTTTTGCTTACTCAAAATCTTCAATTTTGACCAATTTCAGGCACAGAAATGACTTTAAACACACTTATTTTAGTTGAAAAAGTAATAACTCACATCCAACCGTCATTTAAAGTCAAAAGATTAAATGTTAAAATTTCATCAATATTGACCATTTTTTCAACGTTCGACTGGTCCGGGGTCATCGTTTTTCATCAGAAAATTGATTTTTTGGACTCTACCAAAAATGATTCAAAATGTCATTTGGATCGGGCCTCATGTTGAATAACCACTTTTTAAACCCTCACAGTGACCAAAACTGCCATTTTTACAGTTTTGCTTACTCAAAATCTTCAATTTTGACCAATTTCAGGCACAGAAATGACTTTAAACACACTTATTTTAGTTGAAAAAGTAATAACTCACATCCAACCGTCATTTAAAGTCAAAAGATTAAATGTTAAAATTTCATCTGTATTGACCATTTTTTCAACGTTCGACTGGTCCGGGGTCATCGTTTTTCATCAGAAAATTGATTTTTTGGACTCTACCAAAAATGATTCAAAATGTCATTTGGATCGGGCCTCATGTTGAATAACCACTTTTTAAACCGTCACAGTGACCAAAATTGCCATTTTTACAGAGTTTTGCTTACTCAAAATCTTCAATTTTGACCAATTTCAGGCACAGAAATGACTTTAAACACACTTATTTTAGTTGAAAAAGTAATAACTCACATCCAACCGTCATTTAAGTCAAAAGATTAAATGTTAAAATTTCATCAATATTGACCATTTTTTCAACGTTCGACTGGTCCGGGGTCATCGTTTTTCATCAGAAAATTGATTTTTTGGACTCTATCAAAAATGATTCAAAATGTCATTTTGATCGGGCCTCATGTTGAATAACCACTTTTTAAACCCTCACAGTGACCAAAACTGCCATTTTTACAGAGTTTTGCTTACTCAAAATCTTCAATTTTGACCAATTTCAGGCACAGAAATGACTTTAAACACACTTATTTTAGTTGAAAAAGTAATAACTCACTTCCAACCGTCATTTAAAGTCAAAAGATTAAATGTTAAAATTTCATCAATATTGACCATTTTTTCAACGTTCGACTGGTCCGGGGTCATCGTTTTTCATCAGAAAATTGATTTTTTGGACTCTACCAAAAATGATTCAAAATGTCATTTGGATCGGGCCTCATGTTGAATAACCACTTTTTAAACCCTCACAGTGACCAAAACTGCCATTTTTACAGTTTTGCTTACTCAAAATCTTCAATTTTGACCAATTTCAGGCACAGAAATGACTTTAAACACACTTATTTTAGTTGAAAAAGTAATAACTCACATCCAACCGTCATTTAAAGTCAAAAGATTAAATGTTAAAATTTCATCTGTATTGACCATTTTTTCAACGTTCGACTGCTCCGGGGTCATCGTTTTTCATCAGAAAATTGATTTTTTGGACTCTACCAAAAATGATTCAAAATGTCATTTGGATCGGGCCTCATGTTGAATAACCACTTTTTAAACCCTCACAGTGACCAAAATTGCCATTTTTACAGAGTTTTGCTTACTCAAAATCTTCAATTTTGACCAATTTCAGGCACAGAAATGACTTTAAACACACTTATTTTAGTTGAAAAAGTAATAACTCACATCCAACCGTCATTTAAAGTCAAAAGATTAAATGTTAAAATTTCATCAATATTGACCATTTTTTCAACGTTCGACTGGTCCGGGGTCATCGTTTTTCATCAGAAAATTGATTTTTTGGACTCTACCAAAAATGATTCAAAATGTCATTTTGATCGGGCCTCATGTTGAATAACCACTTTTTAAACCCTCACAGTGACCAAAACTGCCATTTTTACAGAGTTTTGCTTACTCAAAATCTTCAATTTTGACCAATTTCAGGCACAGAAATGACTTTAAACACACTTATTTTAGTTGAAAAAGTAATAACTCACATCCAACCGTCATTTAAAGTCAAAAGATTAAATGTTAAAATTTCATCAATATTGACCATTTTTTCAACGTTCGACTGGTCCGGGGTCATCGTTTTTCATCAGAAAATTGATTTTTTGGACTCTACCAAAAATGATTCAAAATGTCATTTGGATCGGGCCTCATGTTGAATAACCACTTTTTAAACCCTCACAGTGACCAAAACTGCCATTTTTACAGAGTTTTGCTTACTCAAAATCTTCAATTTTGACCAATTTCAGGCACAGAAATGACTTTAAACACACTTATTTTAGTTGAAAAAGTAATAACTCACATCCAACCGTCATTTAAAGTCAAAAGATTAAATGTTAAAATTTCATCAATATTGACCATTTTTTCAACGTTCGACTGGTCCGGGGTCATCGTTTTTCATCAGAAAATTGATTTTTTGGACTCTACCAAAAATGATTCAAAATGTCATTTTGATCGGGCCTCATGTTGAATAACCACTTTTTAAACCCTCACAGTGACCAAAACTGCCATTTTTACAGAGTTTTGCTTACTCAAAATCTTCAATTTTGACCAATTTCAGGCACAGAAATGACTTTAAACACACTTATTTTAGTTGAAAAAGTAATAACTCACATCCAACCGTCATTTAAAGTCAAAAGATTAAATGTTAAAATTTCATCAATATTGACCATTTTTTCAACGTTCGACTGGTCCGGGGTCTTCGTTTTTCATCAGAAAATGGATTTTTTGGACTCTACCAAAAATGATTCAACATGTCATTTGGATCAGGCCTCATGTTGAATAACCACTTTTTAAACCCTCACAGTGACCAAAACTGCCATTTTTACAGTTTTGCTTACTCAAAATCTTCAATTTTGACCAATTTCAGGCACAGAAATGACTTTAAACACACTTATTTTAGTTGAAAAAGTAATAACTCACATCCAACCGTCATTTAAAGTCAAAAGATTAAATGTTAAAATTTCATCAATATTGACCATTTTTTCAACGTTCGACTGGTCCGGGGTCATCGTTTTTCATCAGAAAATTGATTTTTTGGACTCTACCAAAAATGATTCAAAATGTCATTTTGATCGGGCCTCATGTTGAATAACCACTTTTTAAACCCTCACAGTGACCAAAACTGTCATTTTTACAGAGTTTTGCTTACTCAAAATCTTCAATTTTGACCAATTTCAGGCACAGAAATGACTTTAAACACACTTATTTTAGTTGAAAAAGTAATAACTCACATCCAACCGTCATTTAAAGTCAAAAGATTAAATGTTAAAATTTCATCAATATTGACCATTTTTTCAACGTTCGACTGGTCCGGGGTCATCGTTTTTCATCAGAAATTGGATTTTTTGGACTCTACCAAAAATAATTCAACATGTCATTTGGATCAGGCCTCATGTTGAATAACCACTTTTTAAACCCTCACAGTGACCAAAACTGCCATTTTTACAGTTTTGCTTACTCAAAATCTTCAATTTTGACCAATTTCAGGCACAGAAATGACTTTAAACACACTTATTTTAGTTGAAAAAGTAATAACTCACATCCAACCGTCATTTAAAGTCAAAAGATTAAATGTTAAAATTTCATCTATTTTGACCATTTTTTCAACGTTCGACTGGTCCGGGGTCATCGTTTTTCATCAGAAAATTGATTTTTGGACTCTACCAAAAATGATTCAAAATGTCATTTGGATCGGGCCTCATGTTGAATAACCACTTTTTAAACCCTCACAGTGACCAAAATTGCCATTTTTACAGAGTTTTGCTTACTCAAAATCTTCAATTTTGACCAATTTCAGGCACAGAAATGACTTTAAACACACTTATTTTAGTTGAAAAAGTAATAACTCACATCCAACCGTCATTTAAAGTCAAAAGATTAAATGTTAAAATTTCATCAATATTGACCATTTTTTCAACGTTCGACTGGTCCGGGGTCATCGTTTTTCATCAGAAAATTGATTTTTTGGACTCTACCAAAAATGATTCAAAATGTCATTTGGATCGGGCCTCATGTTGAATAACCACTTTTTAAACCCTCACAGTGACCAAAACTGCCATTTTTACAGAGTTTTGCTTACTCAAAATCTTCAATTTTGACCAATTTCAGGCACAGAAATGACTTTAAACACACTTATTTTAGTTGAAAAAGTAATAACTCACATCCAACCGTCATTTAAAGTCAAAAGATTAAATGTTAAAATTTCATCAATATTGACCATTTTTTCAACGTTCGACTGGTCCGGGGTCTTCGTTTTTCATCAGAAAATGGATTTTTTGGACTCTACCAAAAATGATTCAACATGTCATTTGGATCAGGCCTCATGTTGAATAACCACTTTTTAAACCCTCACAGTGACCAAAACTGCCATTTTTACAGTTTTGCTTACTCAAAATCTTCAATTTTGACCAATTTCAGGCACAGAAATGACTTTAAACACACTTATTTTAGTTGAAAAAGTAATAACTCACATCCAACCGTCATTTAAAGTCAAAAGATTAAATGTTAAAATTTCATCAATATTGACCATTTTTTCAACGTTCGACTGGTCCGGGGTCATCGTTTTTCATCAGAAAATTGATTTTTTGGACTCTACCAAAAATGATTCAAAATGTCATTTTGATCGGGCCTCATGTTGAATAACCACTTTTTAAACCCTCACAGTGACCAAAACTGTCATTTTTACAGAGTTTTGCTTACTCAAAATCTTCAATTTTGACCAATTTCAGGCACAGAAATGACTTTAAACACACTTATTTTAGTTGAAAAAGTAATAACTCACATCCAACCGTCATTTAAAGTCAAAAGATTAAATGTTAAAATTTCATCAATATTGACCATTTTTTCAACGTTCGACTGGTCCGGGGTCATCGTTTTTCATCAGAAATTGGATTTTTTGGACTCTACCAAAAATAATTCAACATGTCATTTGGATCAGGCCTCATGTTGAATAACCACTTTTTAAACCCTCACAGTGACCAAAACTGCCATTTTTACAGTTTTGCTTACTCAAAATCTTCAATTTTGACCAATTTCAGGCACAGAAATGACTTTAAACACACTTATTTTAGTTGAAAAAGTAATAACTCACATCCAACCGTCATTTAAAGTCAAAAGATTAAATGTCAAAATTTCATCTATATTGACCATTTTTTCAACGTTCGACTGGTCCGGGGTCATCGTTTTTCATCAGAAAATTGATTTTTGGACTCTACCAAAAATGATTCAAAATGTCATTTGGATCGGGCCTCATGTTGAATAACCACTTTTTAAACCCTCACAGTGACCAAAATTGCCATTTTTACTGAGGTTTGCTTACTCAAAATCTTCAATTTTGACCAATTTCAGGCACAGAAATGACTTTAAACACACTTATTTTAGTTGAAAAAGTAATAACTCACATCCAACCGTCATTTAAAGTCAAAAGATTAAATGTTAAAATTTCATCAATATTGACCATTTTTTCAACGTTCGACTGGTCCGGGGTCATCGTTTTTCATCAGAAAATTGATTTTTTGGACTCTACCAAAAATGATTCAAAATGTCATTTGGATCGGGCCTCATGTTGAATAACCACTTTTTAAACCCTCACAGTGACCAAAACTGCCATTTTTACAGAGTTTTGCTTACTCAAAATCTTCAATTTTGACCAATTTCAGGCACAGAAATGACTTTAAACACACTTATTTTAGTTGAAAAAGTAATAACTCACATCCAACCGTCATTTAAAGTCAAAAGATTAAATGTTAAAATTTCATCAATATTGACCATTTTTTCAACGTTCGACTGGTCCGGGGTCATCGTTTTTCATCAGAAAATTGATTTTTTGGACTCTACCAAAAATGATTCAAAATGTCATTTGGATCGGGCCTCATGTTGAATAACCACTTTTTAAACCCTCACAGTGACCAAAATTGCCCTTTTTACAGAGTTTTGCTTACTCAAAATCTTCAATTTTGACCAATTTCAGGCACAGAAATGACTTTAAACACACTTATTTTAGTTGAAAAAGTAATAACTCACATCCAACCGTCATTTAAAGTCAAAAGATTAAATGTTAAAATTTCATCAATATTGACCATTTTTTCAACGTTCGACTGGTCCGGGGTCATCGTTTTTCATCAGAAAATTGATTTTTTGGACTCTACCAAAAATGATTCAAAATGTCATTTTGATAGGGCCTCATGTTGAATAACCACTTTTTAAACCCTCACAGTGACCAAAACTGTCATTTTTACAGAGTTTTGCTTACTCAAAATCTTCAATTTTGACCAATTTCAGGCACAGAAATGACTTTAAACACACTTATTTTAGTTGAAAAAGTAATAACTCACATCCAACCGTCATTTAAAGTCAAAAGATTAAATGTTAAAATTTCATCAATATTGACCATTTTTTCAACGTTCGACTGGTCCGGGGTCATCGTTTTTCATCAGAAATTGGATTTTTTGGACTCTACCAAAAATAATTCAACATGTCATTTGGATCAGGCCTCATGTTGAATAACCACTTTTTAAACCCTCAAAGTGACCAAAACTGCCATTTTTACAGTTTTGCTTACTCAAAATCTTCAATTTTGACCAATTTCAGGCACAGAAATGACTTTAAACACACTTATTTTAGTTGAAAAAGTAATAACTCACATCCAACCGTCATTTAAAGTCAAAAGATTAAATGTTAAAATTTCATCTATATTGACCATTTTTTCAACGTTCGACTGGTCCGGGGTCATCGTTTTTCATCAGAAAATTGATTTTTGGACTCTACCAAAAATGATTCAAAATGTCATTTGGATCGGGCCTCATGTTGAATAACCACTTTTTAAACCCTCACAGTGACCAAAATTGCCATTTTTACAGAGTTTTGCTTACTCAAAATCTTCAATTTTGACCAATTTCAGGCACAGAAATGACTTTAAACACACTTATTTTAGTTGAAAAAGTAATAACTCACATCCAACCGTCATTTAAAGTCAAAAGATTAAATGTTAAAATTTCATCAATATTGACCATTTTTTCAACGTTCGACTGGTCCGGGGTCATCGTTTTTCATCAGAAAATTGATTTTTTGGACTCTACCAAAAATGATTCAAAATGTCATTTGGATCGGGCCTCATGTTGAATAACCACTTTTTAAACCCTCACAGTGACCAAAACTGCCATTTTTACAGAGTTTTGCTTACTCAAAATCTTCAATTTTGACCAATTTCAGGCACAGAAATGACTTTAAACACACTTATTTTAGTTGAAAAAGTAATAACTCACATCCAACCGTCATTTAAAGTCAAAAGATTAAATGTTAAAATTTCATCAATATTGACCATTTTTTCAACGTTCGACTGGTCCGGGGTCATCGTTTTTCATCAGAAAATTGATTTTTTGGACTCTACCAAAAATGATTCAAAATGTCATTTGGATCGGGCCTCATGTTGAATAACCACTTTTTAAACCCTCACAGTGACCAAAATTGCCCTTTTTACAGAGTTTTGCTTACTCAAAATCTTCAATTTTGACCAATTTCAGGCACAGAAATGACTTTAAACACACTTATTTTAGTTGAAAAAGTAATAACTCACATCCAACCGTCATTTAAAGTCAAAAGATTAAATGTTAAAATTTCATCAATATTGACCATTTTTTCAACGTTCGACTGGTCCGGGGTCATCGTTTTTCATCAGAAAATTGATTTTTTGGACTCTACCAAAAATGATTCAAAATGTCATTTTGATAGGGCCTCATGTTGAATAACCACTTTTTAAACCCTCACAGTGACCAAAACTGCCATTTTTACAGAGTTTTGCTTACTCAAAATCTTCAATTTTGACCAATTTCAGGCACAGAAATGACTTTAAACACACTTATTTTAGTTGAAAAAGTAATAACTCACATCCAACCGTCATTTAAAGTCAAAAGATTAAATGTTAAAATTTCATCAATATTGACCATTTTTTCAACGTTCGACTGGTCCGGGGTCATCGTTTTTCATCAGAAAATGGATTTTTTGGACTCTACCAAAAATGATTCAAAATGTCATTTGGATCGGGCCTCATGTTGAATAACCACTTTTTAAACCCTCACAGTGACCAAAACTGCCATTTTTACAGAGTTTTGCTTACTCAAAATCTTCAATTTTGACCAATTTCAGGCACAGAAATGACTTTAAACACACTTATTTTAGTTGAAAAAGTAATAACTCACATCCAACCGTCATTTAAAGTCAAAAGATTAAATGTTAAAATTTCATCAATATTGACCATTTTTTCAACGTTCGACTGGTCCGGGGTCATCGTTTTTCATCAGAAATTGGATTTTTTGGACTCTACCAAAAATAATTCAACATGTCATTTGGATCAGGCCTCATGTTGAATAACCACTTTTTAAACCCTCACAGTGACCAAAACTGCCATTTTTACAGTTTTGCTTACTCAAAATCTTCAATTTTGACCAATTTCAGGCACAGAAATGACTTTAAACACACTTATTTTAGTTGAAAAAGTAATAACTCACATCCAACCGTCATTTAAAGTCAAAAGATTAAATGTTAAAATTTCATCTATATTGACCATTTTTTCAACGTTCGACTGGTCCGGGGTCATCGTTTTTCATCAGAAAATTGATTTTTGGACTCTACCAAAAATGATTCAAAATGTCATTTGGATCGGGCCTCATGTTGAATAACCACTTTTTAAACCCTCACAGTGACCAAAATTGCCATTTTTACAGAGTTTTGCTTACTCAAAATCTTCAATTTTGACCAATTTCAGGCACAGAAATGACTTTAAACACACTTATTTTAGTTGAAAAAGTAATAACTCACATCCAACCGTCATTTAAAGTCAAAAGATTAAATGTTAAAATTTCATCAATATTGACCATTTTTTCAACGTTCGACTGGTCCGGGGTCATCGTTTTTCATCAGAAAATTGATTTTTTGGACTCTACCAAAAATGATTCAAAATGTCATTTGGATCGGGCCTCATGTTGAATAACCACTTTTTAAACCCTCACAGTGACCAAAACTGCCATTTTTACAGAGTTTTGCTTACTCAAAATCTTCAATTTTGACCAATTTCAGGCACAGAAATGACTTTAAACACACTTATTTTAGTTGAAAAAGTAATAACTCACATCCAACCGTCATTTAAAGTCAAAAGATTAAATGTTAAAATTTCATCAATATTGACCATTTTTTCAACGTTCGACTGGTCCGGGGTCTTCGTTTTTCATCAGAAAATGGATTTTTTGGACTCTACCAAAAATGATTCAACATGTCATTTGGATCAGGCCTCATGTTGAATAACCACTTTTTAAACCCTCACAGTGACCAAAACTGCCATTTTTACAGTTTTGCTTACTCAAAATCTTCAATTTTGACCAATTTCAGGCACAGAAATGACTTTAAACACACTTATTTTAGTTGAAAAAGTAATAACTCACATCCAACCGTCATTTAAAGTCAAAAGATTAAATGTTAAAATTTCATCAATATTGACCATTTTTTCAACGTTCGACTGGTCCGGGGTCATCGTTTTTCATCAGAAAATTGATTTTTTGGACTCTACCAAAAATGATTCAAAATGTCATTTTGATCGGGCCTCATGTTGAATAACCACTTTTTAAACCCTCACAGTGACCAAAACTGTCATTTTTACAGAGTTTTGCTTACTCAAAATCTTCAATTTTGACCAATTTCAGGCACAGAAATGACTTTAAACACACTTATTTTAGTTGAAAAAGTAATAACTCACATCCAACCGTCATTTAAAGTCAAAAGATTAAATGTTAAAATTTCATCAATATTGACCATTTTTTCAACGTTCGACTGGTCCGGGGTCATCGTTTTTCATCAGAAATTGGATTTTTTGGACTCTACCAAAAATAATTCAACATGTCATTTGGATCAGGCCTCATGTTGAATAACCACTTTTTAAACCCTCACAGTGACCAAAACTGCCATTTTTACAGTTTTGCTTACTCAAAATCTTCAATTTTGACCAATTTCAGGCACAGAAATGACTTTAAACACACTTATTTTAGTTGAAAAATTAATAACTCACATCCAACCGTCATTTAAAGTCAAAAGATTAAATGTTAAAATTTCATCTATATTGACCATTTTTTCAACGTTCGACTGGTCCGGGGTCATCGTTTTTCATCAGAAAATTGATTTTTGGACTCTACCAAAAATGATTCAAAATGTCATTTGGATCGGGCCTCATGTTGAATAACCACTTTTTAAACCCTCACAGTGACCAAAATTGCCATTTTTACAGAGTTTTGCTTACTCAAAATCTTCAATTTTGACCAATTTCAGGCACAGAAATGACTTTAAACACACTTATTTTAGTTGAAAAAGTAATAACTCACATCCAACCGTCATTTAAAGTCAAAAGATTAAATGTTAAAATTTCATCAATATTGACCATTTTTTCAACGTTCGACTGGTCCGGGGTCATCGTTTTTCATCAGAAAATTGATTTTTTGGACTCTACCAAAAATGATTCAAAATGTCATTTGGATCGGGCCTCATGTTGAATAACCACTTTTTAAACCCTCACAGTGACCAAAACTGCCATTTTTACAGAGTTTTGCTTACTCAAAATCTTCAATTTTGACCAATTTCAGGCACAGAAATGACTTTAAACACACTTATTTTAGTTGAAAAAGTAATAACTCACATCCAACCGTCATTTAAAGTCAAAAGATTAAATGTTAAAATTTCATCAATATTGACCATTTTTTCAACGTTCGACTGGTCCGGGGTCATCGTTTTTCATCAGAAAATTGATTTTTTGGACTCTACCAAAAATGATTCAAAATGTCATTTGGATCGGGCCTCATGTTGAATAACCACTTTTTAAACCCTCACAGTGACCAAAATTGCCCTTTTTACAGAGTTTTGCTTACTCAAAATCTTCAATTTTGACCAATTTCAGGCACAGAAATGACTTTAAACACACTTATTTTAGTTGAAAAAGTAATAACTCACATCCAACCGTCATTTAAAGTCAAAAGATTAAATGTTAAAATTTCATCAATATTGACCATTTTTTCAACGTTCGACTGGTCCGGGGTCATCGTTTTTCATCAGAAAATTGATTTTTTGGACTCTACCAAAAATGATTCAAAATGTCATTTTGATAGGGCCTCATGTTGAATAACCACTTTTTAAACCCTCACAGTGACCAAAACTGTCATTTTTACAGAGTTTTGCTTACTCAAAATCTTCAATTTTGACCAATTTCAGGCACAGAAATGACTTTAAACACACTTATTTTAGTTGAAAAAGTAATAACTCACATCCAACCGTCATTTAAAGTCAAAAGATTAAATGTTAAAATTTCATCAATATTGACCATTTTTTCAACGTTCGACTGGTCCGGGGTCATCGTTTTTCATCAGAAATTGGATTTTTTGGACTCTACCAAAAATAATTCAACATGTCATTTGGATCAGGCCTCATGTTGAATAACCACTTTTTAAACCCTCACAGTGACCAAAACTGCCATTTTTACAGTTTTGCTTACTCAAAATCTTCAATTTTGACCAATTTCAGGCACAGAAATGACTTTAAACACACTTATTTTAGTTGAAAAAGTAATAACTCACATCCAACCGTCATTTAAAGTCAGAAGATTAAATGTTAAAATTTCATCTATATTGACCATTTTTTCAACGTTCGACTGGTCCGGGGTCATCGTTTTTCATCAGAAAATTGATTTTTGGACTCTACCAAAAATGATTCAAAATGTCATTTGGATCGGGCCTCATGTTGAATAACCACTTTTTAAACCCTCACAGTGACCAAAATTGCCATTTTTACAGAGTTTTGCTTACTCAAAATCTTCAATTTTGACCAATTTCAGGCACAGAAATGACTTTAAACACACTTATTTTAGTTGAAAAAGTAATAACTCACATCCAACCGTCATTTAAAGTCAAAAGATTAAATGTTAAAATTTCATCAATATTGACCATTTTTTCAACGTTCGACTGGTCCGGGGTCATCGTTTTTCATCAGAAAATTGATTTTTTGGACTCTACCAAAAATGATTCAAAATGTCATTTGGATCGGGCCTCATGTTGAATAACCACTTTTTAAACCCTCACAGTGACCAAAACTGCCATTTTTACAGAGTTTTGCTTACTCAAAATCTTCAATTTTGACCAATTTCAGGCACAGAAATGACTTTAAACACACTTATTTTAGTTGAAAAAGTAATAACTCACATCCAACCGTCATTTAAAGTCAAAAGATTAAATGTTAAAATTTCATCAATATTGACCATTTTTTCAACGTTCGACTGGTCCGGGGTCATCGTTTTTCATCAGAAAATTGATTTTTTGGACTCTACCAAAAATGATTCAAAATGTCATTTGGATCGGGCCTCATGTTGAATAACCACTTTTTAAACCCTCACAGTGACCAAAATTGCCCTTTTTACAGAGTTTTGCTTACTCAAAATCTTCAATTTTGACCAATTTCAGGCACAGAAATGACTTTAAACACACTTATTTTAGTTGAAAAAGTAATAACTCACATCCAAC
This sequence comes from Lissotriton vulgaris, assembly GCF_964263255.1. NCBI lineage: Eukaryota > Metazoa > Chordata > Amphibia > Caudata > Salamandridae > Lissotriton > Lissotriton vulgaris. The sequence goes on from NW_028242877.1 coordinate 15,235, forward strand.
CGTCATTTAAAGTCAAAAGATTAAATGTTAAAATTTCATCAATATTGACCATTTTTTCAACGTTCGACTGGTCCGGGGTCATCGTTTTTCATCAGAAAATTGATTTTTTGGACTCTACCAAAAATGATTCAAAATGTCATTTTGATAGGGCCTCATGTTGAATAACCACTTTTTAAACCCTCACAGTGACCAAAACTGTCATTTTTACAGAGTTTTGCTTACTCAAAATCTTCAATTTTGACCAATTTCAGGCACAGAAATGACTTTAAACACACTTATTTTAGTTGAAAAAGTAATAACTCACATCCAACCGTCATTTAAAGTCAAAAGATTAAATGTTAAAATTTCATCAATATTGACCATTTTTTCAACGTTCGACTGGTCCGGGGTCATCGTTTTTCATCAGAAATTGGATTTTTTGGACTCTACCAAAAATAATTCAACATGTCATTTGGATCAGGCCTCATGTTGAATAACCACTTTTTAAACCCTCACAGTGACCAAAACTGCCATTTTTACAGTTTTGCTTACTCAAAATCTTCAATTTTGACCAATTTCAGGCACAGAAATGACTTTAAACACACTTATTTTAGTTGAAAAAGTAATAACTCACATCCAACCGTCATTTAAAGTCAAAAGATTAAATGTTAAAATTTCATCTATATTGACCATTTTTTCAACGTTCGACTGGTCCGGGGTCATCGTTTTTCATCAGAAAATTGATTTTTGGACTCTACCAAAAATGATTCAAAATGTCATTTGGATCGGGCCTCATGTTGAATAACCACTTTTTAAACCCTCACAGTGACCAAAATTGCCATTTTTACAGAGTTTTGCTTACTCAAAATCTTCAATTTTGACCAATTTCAGGCACAGAAATGACTTTAAACACACTTATTTTAGTTGAAAAAGTAATAACTCACATCCAACCGTCATTTAAAGTCAAAAGATTAAATGTTAAAATTTCATCAATATTGACCATTTTTTCAACGTTCGACTGGTCCGGGGTCATCGTTTTTCATCAGAAAATTGATTTTTTGGACTCTACCAAAAATGATTCAAAATGTCATTTGGATCGGGCCTCATGTTGAATAACCACTTTTTAAACCCTCACAGTGACCAAAACTGCCATTTTTACTGAGTTTTGCTTACTCAAAATCTTCAATTTTGACCAATTTCAGGCACAGAAATGACTTTAAACACACTTATTTTAGTTGAAAAAGTAATAACTCACATCCAACCGTCATTTAAAGTCAAAAGATTAAATGTTAAAATTTCATCAATATTGACCATTTTTTCAACGTTCGACTGGTCCAGGGTCATCGTTTTTCATCAGAAAATTGATTTTTTGGACTCTACCAAAAATGATTCAAAATGTCATTTTGATCGGGCCTCATGTTGAATAACCACTTTTTAAACCCTCACAGTGACCAAAACTGCCATTTTTACAGAGTTTTGCTTACTCAAAATCTTCAATTTTGACCAATTTCAGGCACAGAAATGACTTTAAACACACTTATTTTAGTTGAAAAAGTAATAACTCACATCCAACCGTCATTTAAAGTCAAAAGATTAAATGTTAAAATTTCATCAATATTGACCATTTTTTCAACGTTCGACTGGTCCGGGGTCATCGTTTTTCATCAGAAAATGGATTTTTTGGACTCTACCAAAAATGATTCAAAATGTCATTTGGATCGGGCCTCATGTTGAATAACCACTTTTTAAACCCTCACAGTGACCAAAACTGCCATTTTTACAGTTTTGCTTACTCAAAATCTTCAATTTTGACCAATTTCAGGCACAGAAATGACTTTAAACACACTTATTTTAGTTGAAAAAGTAATAACTCACATCCAACCGTCATTTAAAGTCAAAAGATTAAATGTTAAAATTTCATCAATATTGACCATTTTTTCAACGTTCGACTGGTCCGGGGTCATCGTTTTTCATCAGAAAATTGATTTTTTGGACTCTACCAAAAATGATTCAAAATGTCATTTGGATCGGGCCTCATGTTGAATAACCACTTTTTAAACCCTCACAGTGACCAAAACTGCCATTTTTACAGAGTTTTGCTTACTCAAAATCTTCAATTTTGACCAATTTCAGGCACAGAAATGACTTTAAACACACTTATTTTAGTTGAAAAAGTAATAACTCACATCCAACCGTCATTTAAAGTCAAAAGATTAAATGTTAAAATTTCATCAATATTGACCATTTTTTCAACGTTCGACTGGTCCGGGGTCATCGTTTTTCATCAGAAAATTGATTTTTTGGACTCTACCAAAAATGATTCAAAATGTCATTTGGATCGGGCCTCATGTTGAATAACCACTTTTTAAACCCTCACAGTGACCAAAACTGCCATTTTTACAGTTTTGCTTACTCAAAATCTTCAATTTTGACCAATTTCAGGCACAGAAATGACTTTAAACACACTTATTTTAGTTGAAAAAGTAATAACTCACATCCAACCGTCATTTAAAGTCAAAAGATTAAATGTTAAAATTTCATCTGTATTGACCATTTTTTCAACGTTCGACTGGTCCGGGGTCATCGTTTTTCATCAGAAAATTGATTTTTTGGACTCTACCAAAAATGATTCAAAATGTCATTTGGATCGGGCCTCATGTTGAATAACCACTTTTTAAACCGTCACAGTGACCAAAATTGCCATTTTTACAGAGTTTTGCTTACTCAAAATCTTCAATTTTGACCAATTTCAGGCACAGAAATGACTTTAAACACACTTATTTTAGTTGAAAAAGTAATAACTCACATCCAACCTATTGTCAAAAGATTAAATGTTAAAATTTCATCAATATTGACCATTTTTTCAACGTTCGACTGGTCCGGGGTCATCGTTTTTCATCAGAAAATTGATTTTTTGGACTCTATCAAAAATGATTCAAAATGTCATTTTGATCGGGCCTCATGTTGAATAACCACTTTTTAAACCCTCACAGTGACCAAAACTGCCATTTTTACAGAGTTTTGCTTACTCAAAATCTTCAATTTTGACCAATTTCAGGCACAGAAATGACTTTAAACACACTTATTTTAGTTGAAAAAGTAATAACTCACTTCCAACCGTCATTTAAAGTCAAAAGATTAAATGTTAAAATTTCATCAATATTGACCATTTTTTCAACGTTCGACTGGTCCGGGGTCATCGTTTTTCATCAGAAAATTGATTTTTTGGACTCTACCAAAAATGATTCAAAATGTCATTTGGATCGGGCCTCATGTTGAATAACCACTTTTTAAACCCTCACAGTGACCAAAACTGCCATTTTTACAGTTTTGCTTACTCAAAATCTTCAATTTTGACCAATTTCAGGCACAGAAATGACTTTAAACACACTTATTTTAGTTGAAAAAGTAATAACTCACATCCAACCGTCATTTAAAGTCAAAAGATTAAATGTTAAAATTTCATCTGTATTGACCATTTTTTCAACGTTCGACTGCTCCGGGGTCATCGTTTTTCATCAGAAAATTGATTTTTTGGACTCTACCAAAAATGATTCAAAATGTCATTTGGATCGGGCCTCATGTTGAATAACCACTTTTTAAACCCTCACAGTGACCAAAATTGCCATTTTTACAGAGTTTTGCTTACTCAAAATCTTCAATTTTGACCAATTTCAGGCACAGAAATGACTTTAAACACACTTATTTTAGTTGAAAAAGTAATAACTCACATCCAACCGTCATTTAAAGTCAAAAGATTAAATGTTAAAATTTCATCAATATTGACCATTTTTTCAACGTTCGACTGGTCCGGGGTCATCGTTTTTCATCAGAAAATTGATTTTTTGGACTCTACCAAAAATGATTCAAAATGTCATTTTGATCGGGCCTCATGTTGAATAACCACTTTTTAAACCCTCACAGTGACCAAAACTGCCATTTTTACAGAGTTTTGCTTACTCAAAATCTTCAATTTTGACCAATTTCAGGCACAGAAATGACTTTAAACACACTTATTTTAGTTGAAAAAGTAATAACTCACATCCAACCGTCATTTAAAGTCAAAAGATTAAATGTTAAAATTTCATCAATATTGACCATTTTTTCAACGTTCGACTGGTCCGGGGTCATCGTTTTTCATCAGAAAATTGATTTTTTGGACTCTACCAAAAATGATTCAAAATGTCATTTGGATCGGGCCTCATGTTGAATAACCACTTTTTAAACCCTCACAGTGACCAAAACTGCCATTTTTACAGAGTTTTGCTTACTCAAAATCTTCAATTTTGACCAATTTCAGGCACAGAAATGACTTTAAACACACTTATTTTAGTTGAAAAAGTAATAACTCACATCCAACCGTCATTTAAAGTCAAAAGATTAAATGTTAAAATTTCATCAATATTGACCATTTTTTCAACGTTCGACTGGTCCGGGGTCATCGTTTTTCATCAGAAAATTGATTTTTTGGACTCTACCAAAAATGATTCAAAATGTCATTTTGATCGGGCCTCATGTTGAATAACCACTTTTTAAACCCTCACAGTGACCAAAACTGCCATTTTTACAGAGTTTTGCTTACTCAAAATCTTCAATTTTGACCAATTTCAGGCACAGAAATGACTTTAAACACACTTATTTTAGTTGAAAAAGTAATAACTCACATCCAACCGTCATTTAAAGTCAAAAGATTAAATGTTAAAATTTCATCAATATTGACCATTTTTTCAACGTTCGACTGGTCCGGGGTCTTCGTTTTTCATCAGAAAATGGATTTTTTGGACTCTACCAAAAATGATTCAACATGTCATTTGGATCAGGCCTCATGTTGAATAACCACTTTTTAAACCCTCACAGTGACCAAAACTGCCATTTTTACAGTTTTGCTTACTCAAAATCTTCAATTTTGACCAATTTCAGGCACAGAAATGACTTTAAACACACTTATTTTAGTTGAAAAAGTAATAACTCACATCCAACCGTCATTTAAAGTCAAAAGATTAAATGTTAAAATTTCATCAATATTGACCATTTTTTCAACGTTCGACTGGTCCGGGGTCATCGTTTTTCATCAGAAAATTGATTTTTTGGACTCTACCAAAAATGATTCAAAATGTCATTTTGATCGGGCCTCATGTTGAATAACCACTTTTTAAACCCTCACAGTGACCAAAACTGTCATTTTTACAGAGTTTTGCTTACTCAAAATCTTCAATTTTGACCAATTTCAGGCACAGAAATGACTTTAAACACACTTATTTTAGTTGAAAAAGTAATAACTCACATCCAACCGTCATTTAAAGTCAAAAGATTAAATGTTAAAATTTCATCAATATTGACCATTTTTTCAACGTTCGACTGGTCCGGGGTCATCGTTTTTCATCAGAAATTGGATTTTTTGGACTCTACCAAAAATAATTCAACATGTCATTTGGATCAGGCCTCATGTTGAATAACCACTTTTTAAACCCTCACAGTGACCAAAACTGCCATTTTTACAGTTTTGCTTACTCAAAATCTTCAATTTTGACCAATTTCAGGCACAGAAATGACTTTAAACACACTTATTTTAGTTGAAAAAGTAATAACTCACATCCAACCGTCATTTAAAGTCAAAAGATTAAATGTTAAAATTTCATCTATTTTGACCATTTTTTCAACGTTCGACTGGTCCGGGGTCATCGTTTTTCATCAGAAAATTGATTTTTGGACTCTACCAAAAATGATTCAAAATGTCATTTGGATCGGGCCTCATGTTGAATAACCACTTTTTAAACCCTCACAGTGACCAAAATTGCCATTTTTACAGAGTTTTGCTTACTCAAAATCTTCAATTTTGACCAATTTCAGGCACAGAAATGACTTTAAACACACTTATTTTAGTTGAAAAAGTAATAACTCACATCCAACCGTCATTTAAAGTCAAAAGATTAAATGTTAAAATTTCATCAATATTGACCATTTTTTCAACGTTCGACTGGTCCGGGGTCATCGTTTTTCATCAGAAAATTGATTTTTTGGACTCTACCAAAAATGATTCAAAATGTCATTTGGATCGGGCCTCATGTTGAATAACCACTTTTTAAACCCTCACAGTGACCAAAACTGCCATTTTTACAGAGTTTTGCTTACTCAAAATCTTCAATTTTGACCAATTTCAGGCACAGAAATGACTTTAAACACACTTATTTTAGTTGAAAAAGTAATAACTCACATCCAACCGTCATTTAAAGTCAAAAGATTAAATGTTAAAATTTCATCAATATTGACCATTTTTTCAACGTTCGACTGGTCCGGGGTCTTCGTTTTTCATCAGAAAATGGATTTTTTGGACTCTACCAAAAATGATTCAACATGTCATTTGGATCAGGCCTCATGTTGAATAACCACTTTTTAAACCCTCACAGTGACCAAAACTGCCATTTTTACAGTTTTGCTTACTCAAAATCTTCAATTTTGACCAATTTCAGGCACAGAAATGACTTTAAACACACTTATTTTAGTTGAAAAAGTAATAACTCACATCCAACCGTCATTTAAAGTCAAAAGATTAAATGTTAAAATTTCATCAATATTGACCATTTTTTCAACGTTCGACTGGTCCGGGGTCATCGTTTTTCATCAGAAAATTGATTTTTTGGACTCTACCAAAAATGATTCAAAATGTCATTTTGATCGGGCCTCATGTTGAATAACCACTTTTTAAACCCTCACAGTGACCAAAACTGTCATTTTTACAGAGTTTTGCTTACTCAAAATCTTCAATTTTGACCAATTTCAGGCACAGAAATGACTTTAAACACACTTATTTTAGTTGAAAAAGTAATAACTCACATCCAACCGTCATTTAAAGTCAAAAGATTAAATGTTAAAATTTCATCAATATTGACCATTTTTTCAACGTTCGACTGGTCCGGGGTCATCGTTTTTCATCAGAAATTGGATTTTTTGGACTCTACCAAAAATAATTCAACATGTCATTTGGATCAGGCCTCATGTTGAATAACCACTTTTTAAACCCTCACAGTGACCAAAACTGCCATTTTTACAGTTTTGCTTACTCAAAATCTTCAATTTTGACCAATTTCAGGCACAGAAATGACTTTAAACACACTTATTTTAGTTGAAAAAGTAATAACTCACATCCAACCGTCATTTAAAGTCAAAAGATTAAATGTCAAAATTTCATCTATATTGACCATTTTTTCAACGTTCGACTGGTCCGGGGTCATCGTTTTTCATCAGAAAATTGATTTTTGGACTCTACCAAAAATGATTCAAAATGTCATTTGGATCGGGCCTCATGTTGAATAACCACTTTTTAAACCCTCACAGTGACCAAAATTGCCATTTTTACTGAGGTTTGCTTACTCAAAATCTTCAATTTTGACCAATTTCAGGCACAGAAATGACTTTAAACACACTTATTTTAGTTGAAAAAGTAATAACTCACATCCAACCGTCATTTAAAGTCAAAAGATTAAATGTTAAAATTTCATCAATATTGACCATTTTTTCAACGTTCGACTGGTCCGGGGTCATCGTTTTTCATCAGAAAATTGATTTTTTGGACTCTACCAAAAATGATTCAAAATGTCATTTGGATCGGGCCTCATGTTGAATAACCACTTTTTAAACCCTCACAGTGACCAAAACTGCCATTTTTACAGAGTTTTGCTTACTCAAAATCTTCAATTTTGACCAATTTCAGGCACAGAAATGACTTTAAACACACTTATTTTAGTTGAAAAAGTAATAACTCACATCCAACCGTCATTTAAAGTCAAAAGATTAAATGTTAAAATTTCATCAATATTGACCATTTTTTCAACGTTCGACTGGTCCGGGGTCATCGTTTTTCATCAGAAAATTGATTTTTTGGACTCTACCAAAAATGATTCAAAATGTCATTTGGATCGGGCCTCATGTTGAATAACCACTTTTTAAACCCTCACAGTGACCAAAATTGCCCTTTTTACAGAGTTTTGCTTACTCAAAATCTTCAATTTTGACCAATTTCAGGCACAGAAATGACTTTAAACACACTTATTTTAGTTGAAAAAGTAATAACTCACATCCAACCGTCATTTAAAGTCAAAAGATTAAATGTTAAAATTTCATCAATATTGACCATTTTTTCAACGTTCGACTGGTCCGGGGTCATCGTTTTTCATCAGAAAATTGATTTTTTGGACTCTACCAAAAATGATTCAAAATGTCATTTTGATAGGGCCTCATGTTGAATAACCACTTTTTAAACCCTCACAGTGACCAAAACTGTCATTTTTACAGAGTTTTGCTTACTCAAAATCTTCAATTTTGACCAATTTCAGGCACAGAAATGACTTTAAACACACTTATTTTAGTTGAAAAAGTAATAACTCACATCCAACCGTCATTTAAAGTCAAAAGATTAAATGTTAAAATTTCATCAATATTGACCATTTTTTCAACGTTCGACTGGTCCGGGGTCATCGTTTTTCATCAGAAATTGGATTTTTTGGACTCTACCAAAAATAATTCAACATGTCATTTGGATCAGGCCTCATGTTGAATAACCACTTTTTAAACCCTCAAAGTGACCAAAACTGCCATTTTTACAGTTTTGCTTACTCAAAATCTTCAATTTTGACCAATTTCAGGCACAGAAATGACTTTAAACACACTTATTTTAGTTGAAAAAGTAATAACTCACATCCAACCGTCATTTAAAGTCAAAAGATTAAATGTTAAAATTTCATCTATATTGACCATTTTTTCAACGTTCGACTGGTCCGGGGTCATCGTTTTTCATCAGAAAATTGATTTTTGGACTCTACCAAAAATGATTCAAAATGTCATTTGGATCGGGCCTCATGTTGAATAACCACTTTTTAAACCCTCACAGTGACCAAAATTGCCATTTTTACAGAGTTTTGCTTACTCAAAATCTTCAATTTTGACCAATTTCAGGCACAGAAATGACTTTAAACACACTTATTTTAGTTGAAAAAGTAATAACTCACATCCAACCGTCATTTAAAGTCAAAAGATTAAATGTTAAAATTTCATCAATATTGACCATTTTTTCAACGTTCGACTGGTCCGGGGTCATCGTTTTTCATCAGAAAATTGATTTTTTGGACTCTACCAAAAATGATTCAAAATGTCATTTGGATCGGGCCTCATGTTGAATAACCACTTTTTAAACCCTCACAGTGACCAAAACTGCCATTTTTACAGAGTTTTGCTTACTCAAAATCTTCAATTTTGACCAATTTCAGGCACAGAAATGACTTTAAACACACTTATTTTAGTTGAAAAAGTAATAACTCACATCCAACCGTCATTTAAAGTCAAAAGATTAAATGTTAAAATTTCATCAATATTGACCATTTTTTCAACGTTCGACTGGTCCGGGGTCATCGTTTTTCATCAGAAAATTGATTTTTTGGACTCTACCAAAAATGATTCAAAATGTCATTTGGATCGGGCCTCATGTTGAATAACCACTTTTTAAACCCTCACAGTGACCAAAATTGCCCTTTTTACAGAGTTTTGCTTACTCAAAATCTTCAATTTTGACCAATTTCAGGCACAGAAATGACTTTAAACACACTTATTTTAGTTGAAAAAGTAATAACTCACATCCAACCGTCATTTAAAGTCAAAAGATTAAATGTTAAAATTTCATCAATATTGACCATTTTTTCAACGTTCGACTGGTCCGGGGTCATCGTTTTTCATCAGAAAATTGATTTTTTGGACTCTACCAAAAATGATTCAAAATGTCATTTTGATAGGGCCTCATGTTGAATAACCACTTTTTAAACCCTCACAGTGACCAAAACTGCCATTTTTACAGAGTTTTGCTTACTCAAAATCTTCAATTTTGACCAATTTCAGGCACAGAAATGACTTTAAACACACTTATTTTAGTTGAAAAAGTAATAACTCACATCCAACCGTCATTTAAAGTCAAAAGATTAAATGTTAAAATTTCATCAATATTGACCATTTTTTCAACGTTCGACTGGTCCGGGGTCATCGTTTTTCATCAGAAAATGGATTTTTTGGACTCTACCAAAAATGATTCAAAATGTCATTTGGATCGGGCCTCATGTTGAATAACCACTTTTTAAACCCTCACAGTGACCAAAACTGCCATTTTTACAGAGTTTTGCTTACTCAAAATCTTCAATTTTGACCAATTTCAGGCACAGAAATGACTTTAAACACACTTATTTTAGTTGAAAAAGTAATAACTCACATCCAACCGTCATTTAAAGTCAAAAGATTAAATGTTAAAATTTCATCAATATTGACCATTTTTTCAACGTTCGACTGGTCCGGGGTCATCGTTTTTCATCAGAAATTGGATTTTTTGGACTCTACCAAAAATAATTCAACATGTCATTTGGATCAGGCCTCATGTTGAATAACCACTTTTTAAACCCTCACAGTGACCAAAACTGCCATTTTTACAGTTTTGCTTACTCAAAATCTTCAATTTTGACCAATTTCAGGCACAGAAATGACTTTAAACACACTTATTTTAGTTGAAAAAGTAATAACTCACATCCAACCGTCATTTAAAGTCAAAAGATTAAATGTTAAAATTTCATCTATATTGACCATTTTTTCAACGTTCGACTGGTCCGGGGTCATCGTTTTTCATCAGAAAATTGATTTTTGGACTCTACCAAAAATGATTCAAAATGTCATTTGGATCGGGCCTCATGTTGAATAACCACTTTTTAAACCCTCACAGTGACCAAAATTGCCATTTTTACAGAGTTTTGCTTACTCAAAATCTTCAATTTTGACCAATTTCAGGCACAGAAATGACTTTAAACACACTTATTTTAGTTGAAAAAGTAATAACTCACATCCAACCGTCATTTAAAGTCAAAAGATTAAATGTTAAAATTTCATCAATATTGACCATTTTTTCAACGTTCGACTGGTCCGGGGTCATCGTTTTTCATCAGAAAATTGATTTTTTGGACTCTACCAAAAATGATTCAAAATGTCATTTGGATCGGGCCTCATGTTGAATAACCACTTTTTAAACCCTCACAGTGACCAAAACTGCCATTTTTACAGAGTTTTGCTTACTCAAAATCTTCAATTTTGACCAATTTCAGGCACAGAAATGACTTTAAACACACTTATTTTAGTTGAAAAAGTAATAACTCACATCCAACCGTCATTTAAAGTCAAAAGATTAAATGTTAAAATTTCATCAATATTGACCATTTTTTCAACGTTCGACTGGTCCGGGGTCTTCGTTTTTCATCAGAAAATGGATTTTTTGGACTCTACCAAAAATGATTCAACATGTCATTTGGATCAGGCCTCATGTTGAATAACCACTTTTTAAACCCTCACAGTGACCAAAACTGCCATTTTTACAGTTTTGCTTACTCAAAATCTTCAATTTTGACCAATTTCAGGCACAGAAATGACTTTAAACACACTTATTTTAGTTGAAAAAGTAATAACTCACATCCAACCGTCATTTAAAGTCAAAAGATTAAATGTTAAAATTTCATCAATATTGACCATTTTTTCAACGTTCGACTGGTCCGGGGTCATCGTTTTTCATCAGAAAATTGATTTTTTGGACTCTACCAAAAATGATTCAAAATGTCATTTTGATCGGGCCTCATGTTGAATAACCACTTTTTAAACCCTCACAGTGACCAAAACTGTCATTTTTACAGAGTTTTGCTTACTCAAAATCTTCAATTTTGACCAATTTCAGGCACAGAAATGACTTTAAACACACTTATTTTAGTTGAAAAAGTAATAACTCACATCCAACCGTCATTTAAAGTCAAAAGATTAAATGTTAAAATTTCATCAATATTGACCATTTTTTCAACGTTCGACTGGTCCGGGGTCATCGTTTTTCATCAGAAATTGGATTTTTTGGACTCTACCAAAAATAATTCAACATGTCATTTGGATCAGGCCTCATGTTGAATAACCACTTTTTAAACCCTCACAGTGACCAAAACTGCCATTTTTACAGTTTTGCTTACTCAAAATCTTCAATTTTGACCAATTTCAGGCACAGAAATGACTTTAAACACACTTATTTTAGTTGAAAAATTAATAACTCACATCCAACCGTCATTTAAAGTCAAAAGATTAAATGTTAAAATTTCATCTATATTGACCATTTTTTCAACGTTCGACTGGTCCGGGGTCATCGTTTTTCATCAGAAAATTGATTTTTGGACTCTACCAAAAATGATTCAAAATGTCATTTGGATCGGGCCTCATGTTGAATAACCACTTTTTAAACCCTCACAGTGACCAAAATTGCCATTTTTACAGAGTTTTGCTTACTCAAAATCTTCAATTTTGACCAATTTCAGGCACAGAAATGACTTTAAACACACTTATTTTAGTTGAAAAAGTAATAACTCACATCCAACCGTCATTTAAAGTCAAAAGATTAAATGTTAAAATTTCATCAATATTGACCATTTTTTCAACGTTCGACTGGTCCGGGGTCATCGTTTTTCATCAGAAAATTGATTTTTTGGACTCTACCAAAAATGATTCAAAATGTCATTTGGATCGGGCCTCATGTTGAATAACCACTTTTTAAACCCTCACAGTGACCAAAACTGCCATTTTTACAGAGTTTTGCTTACTCAAAATCTTCAATTTTGACCAATTTCAGGCACAGAAATGACTTTAAACACACTTATTTTAGTTGAAAAAGTAATAACTCACATCCAACCGTCATTTAAAGTCAAAAGATTAAATGTTAAAATTTCATCAATATTGACCATTTTTTCAACGTTCGACTGGTCCGGGGTCATCGTTTTTCATCAGAAAATTGATTTTTTGGACTCTACCAAAAATGATTCAAAATGTCATTTGGATCGGGCCTCATGTTGAATAACCACTTTTTAAACCCTCACAGTGACCAAAATTGCCCTTTTTACAGAGTTTTGCTTACTCAAAATCTTCAATTTTGACCAATTTCAGGCACAGAAATGACTTTAAACACACTTATTTTAGTTGAAAAAGTAATAACTCACATCCAACCGTCATTTAAAGTCAAAAGATTAAATGTTAAAATTTCATCAATATTGACCATTTTTTCAACGTTCGACTGGTCCGGGGTCATCGTTTTTCATCAGAAAATTGATTTTTTGGACTCTACCAAAAATGATTCAAAATGTCATTTTGATAGGGCCTCATGTTGAATAACCACTTTTTAAACCCTCACAGTGACCAAAACTGTCATTTTTACAGAGTTTTGCTTACTCAAAATCTTCAATTTTGACCAATTTCAGGCACAGAAATGACTTTAAACACACTTATTTTAGTTGAAAAAGTAATAACTCACATCCAACCGTCATTTAAAGTCAAAAGATTAAATGTTAAAATTTCATCAATATTGACCATTTTTTCAACGTTCGACTGGTCCGGGGTCATCGTTTTTCATCAGAAATTGGATTTTTTGGACTCTACCAAAAATAATTCAACATGTCATTTGGATCAGGCCTCATGTTGAATAACCACTTTTTAAACCCTCACAGTGACCAAAACTGCCATTTTTACAGTTTTGCTTACTCAAAATCTTCAATTTTGACCAATTTCAGGCACAGAAATGACTTTAAACACACTTATTTTAGTTGAAAAAGTAATAACTCACATCCAACCGTCATTTAAAGTCAGAAGATTAAATGTTAAAATTTCATCTATATTGACCATTTTTTCAACGTTCGACTGGTCCGGGGTCATCGTTTTTCATCAGAAAATTGATTTTTGGACTCTACCAAAAATGATTCAAAATGTCATTTGGATCGGGCCTCATGTTGAATAACCACTTTTTAAACCCTCACAGTGACCAAAATTGCCATTTTTACAGAGTTTTGCTTACTCAAAATCTTCAATTTTGACCAATTTCAGGCACAGAAATGACTTTAAACACACTTATTTTAGTTGAAAAAGTAATAACTCACATCCAACCGTCATTTAAAGTCAAAAGATTAAATGTTAAAATTTCATCAATATTGACCATTTTTTCAACGTTCGACTGGTCCGGGGTCATCGTTTTTCATCAGAAAATTGATTTTTTGGACTCTACCAAAAATGATTCAAAATGTCATTTGGATCGGGCCTCATGTTGAATAACCACTTTTTAAACCCTCACAGTGACCAAAACTGCCATTTTTACAGAGTTTTGCTTACTCAAAATCTTCAATTTTGACCAATTTCAGGCACAGAAATGACTTTAAACACACTTATTTTAGTTGAAAAAGTAATAACTCACATCCAACCGTCATTTAAAGTCAAAAGATTAAATGTTAAAATTTCATCAATATTGACCATTTTTTCAACGTTCGACTGGTCCGGGGTCATCGTTTTTCATCAGAAAATTGATTTTTTGGACTCTACCAAAAATGATTCAAAATGTCATTTGGATCGGGCCTCATGTTGAATAACCACTTTTTAAACCCTCACAGTGACCAAAATTGCCCTTTTTACAGAGTTTTGCTTACTCAAAATCTTCAATTTTGACCAATTTCAGGCACAGAAATGACTTTAAACACACTTATTTTAGTTGAAAAAGTAATAACTCACATCCAACCGTCATTTAAAGTCAAAAGATTAAATGTTAAAATTTCATCAATATTGACCATTTTTTCAACGTTCGACTGGTCCGGGGTCATCGTTTTTCATCAGAAAATTGATTTTTTGGACTCTACCAAAAATGATTCAAAATGTCATTTTGATAGGGCCTCATGTTGAATAACCACTTTTTAAACCCTCACAGTGACCAAAACTGTCATTTTTACAGAGTTTTGCTTACTCAAAATCTTCAATTTTGACCAATTTCAGGCACAGAAATGACTTTAAACACACTTATTTTAGTTGAAAAAGTAATAACTCACATCCAACCGTCATTTAAAGTCAAAAGATTAAATGTTAAAATTTCATCAATATTGACCATTTTTTCAACGTTCGACTGGTCCGGGGTCATCGTTTTTCATCAGAAATTGGATTTTTTGGACTCTACCAAAAATAATTCAACATGTCATTTGGATCAGGCCTCATGTTGAATAACCACTTTTTAAACCCTCACAGTGACCAAAACTGCCATTTTTACAGTTTTGCTTACTCAAAATCTTCAATTTTGACCAATTTCAGGCACAGAAATGACTTTAAACACACTTATTTTAGTTGAAAAAGTAATAACTCACATCCAACCGTCATTTAAAGTCAAAAGATTAAATGTTAAAATTTCATCTATATTGACCATTTTTTCAACGTTCGACTGGTCCGGGGTCATCGTTTTTCATCAGAAAATTGATTTTTGGACTCTACCAAAAATGATTCAAAATGTCATTTGGATCGGGCCTCATGTTGAATAACCACTTTTTAAACCCTCACAGTGACCAAAATTGCCATTTTTACAGAGTTTTGCTTACTCAAAATCTTCAATTTTGACCAATTTCAGGCACAGAAATGACTTTAAACACACTTATTTTAGTTGAAAAAGTAATAACTCACATCCAACCGTCATTTAAAGTCAAAAGATTAAATGTTAAAATTTCATCAATATTGACCATTTTTTCAACGTTCGACTGGTCCGGGGTCATCGTTTTTCATCAGAAAATTGATTTTTTGGACTCTACCAAAAATGATTCAAAATGTCATTTGGATCGGGCCTCATGTTGAATAACCACTTTTTAAACCCTCACAGTGACCAAAACTGCCATTTTTACTGAGTTTTGCTTACTCAAAATCTTCAATTTTGACCAATTTCAGGCACAGAAATGACTTTAAACACACTTATTTTAGTTGAAAAAGTAATAACTCACATCCAACCGTCATTTAAAGTCAAAAGATTAAATGTTAAAATTTCATCAATATTGACCATTTTTTCAACGTTCGACTGGTCCAGGGTCATCGTTTTTCATCAGAAAATTGATTTTTTGGACTCTACCAAAAATGATTCAAAATGTCATTTTGATCGGGCCTCATGTTGAATAACCACTTTTTAAACCCTCACAGTGACCAAAACTGCCATTTTTACAGAGTTTTGCTTACTCAAAATCTTCAATTTTGACCAATTTCAGGCACAGAAATGACTTTAAACACACTTATTTTAGTTGAAAAAGTAATAACTCACATCCAACCGTCATTTAAAGTCAAAAGATTAAATGTTAAAATTTCATCAATATTGACCATTTTTTCAACGTTCGACTGGTCCGGGGTCATCGTTTTTCATCAGAAAATGGATTTTTTGGACTCTACCAAAAATGATTCAAAATGTCATTTGGATCGGGCCTCATGTTGAATAACCACTTTTTAAACCCTCACAGTGACCAAAACTGCCATTTTTACAGTTTTGCTTACTCAAAATCTTCAATTTTGACCAATTTCAGGCACAGAAATGACTTTAAACACACTTATTTTAGTTGAAAAAGTAATAACTCACATCCAACCGTCATTTAAAGTCAAAAGATTAAATGTTAAAATTTCATCAATATTGACCATTTTTTCAACGTTCGACTGGTCCGGGGTCATCGTTTTTCATCAGAAAATTGATTTTTTGGACTCTACCAAAAATGATTCAAAATGTCATTTTGATCGGGCTTCATGTTGAATAACCACTTTTTAAACCCTCACAGTGACCAAAACTGCTATTTTTACAGAGTTTTGCTTACTCAAAATCTTCAATTTTGACCAATTTCAGGCACAGAAAATGGATTTTTTGGACTCTACCAAAAATGATTCAAAATGTCATTTGGATCGGGCCTCATGTTGAATAACCACTTTTTAAACCCTCACAGTGACCAAAACTGCCATTTTTACAGTTTTGCTTACTCAAAATCTTCAATTTTGACCAATTTCAGGCACAGAAATGACTTTAAACACACTTATTTTAGTTGAAAAAGTAATAACTCACATCCAACCGTCATTTAAAGTCAAAAGATTAAATGTTAAAATTTCATCAATATTGACCATTTTTTCAACGTTCGACTGGTCCGGGGTCATCGTTTTTCATCAGAAAATGGATTTTTTGGACTCTACCAAAAATGATTCAAAATGTCATTTGGATCGGGCCTCATGTTGAATAACCACTTTTTAAACCCTCACAGTGACCAAAACTGCCATTTTTACAGAGTTTTGCTTACTCAAAATCTTCAATTTTGACCAATTTCAGGCACAGAAATGACTTTAAACACACTTATTTTAGTTGAAAAAGTAATAACTCACATCCAACCGTCATTTAAAGTCAAAAGATTAAATGTTAAAATTTCATCAATATTGACCATTTTTTCAACGTTCGACTGGTCCGGGGTCATCGTTTTTCATCAGAAAATTGATTTTTTGGACTCTACCAAAAATGATTCAAAATGTCATTTGGATCGGGCCTCATGTTGAATAACCACTTTTTAAACCCTCACAGTGACCAAAATTGCCATTTTTACAGAGTTTTGCTTACTCAAAATCTTCAATTTTGACCAATTTCAGGCACAGAAATGACTTTAAACACACTTATTTTAGTTGAAAAAGTAATAACTCACATCCAACCGTCATTTAAAGTCAAAAGATTAAATGTTAAAATTTCATCAATATTGACCATTTTTTCAACGTTCGACTGGTCCGGGGTCATCGTTTTTCATCAGAAAATTGATTTTTTGGACTCTACCAAAAATGATTCAAAATGTCATTTGGATCGGGCCTCATGTTGAATAACCACTTTTTAAACCCTCACAGTGACCAAAACTGCCATTTTTACAGAGTTTTGCTTACTCAAAATCTTCAATTTTGACCAATTTCAGGCACAGAAATGACTTTAAACACACTTATTTTAGTTGAAAAAGTAATAACTCACATCCAACCGTCATTTAAAGTCAAAAGATTAAATGTTAAAATTTCATCAATATTGACCATTTTTTCAACGTTCGACTGGTCCGGGGTCATCGTTTTTCATCAGAAAATGGATTTTTTGGACTCTACCAAAAATGATTCAAAATGTCATTTGGATCGGGCCTCATGTTGAATAACCACTTTTTAAACCCTCACAGTGACCAAAATTGCCATTTTTACAGAGTTTTGCTTACTCAAAATCTTCAATTTTGACCAATTTCAGGCACAGAAATGACTTTAAACACACTTATTTTAGTTGAAAAAGTAATAACTCACATCCAACCGTCATTTAAAGTCAAAAGATTAAATGTTAAAATTTCATCAATATTGACCATTTTTTCAACGTTCGACTGGTCCGGGGTCATCGTTTTTCATCAGAAAATTGATTTTTTGGATTCTACCAAAAATGATTCAAAATGTCATTTGGATCGGGCCTCATGTTGAATAACCACTTTTTAAACCCTCACAGTGACCAAAACTGCAATTTTTACAGAGTTTTGCTTACTCAAAATCTTCAATTTTGACCAATTTCAGGCACAGAAATGACTTTAAACACACTTATTTTAGTTGAAAAAGTAATAACTCACAATCAACCGTCATTTAAAGTCAAAAGATTAAATGTTAAAATTTCATCAATATTGACCATTTTTTCAACGTTCGACTGGTCCGGGGTCATCGTTTTTCATCAGAAAATTGATTTTTTGGACTCTACAAAAAATGATTCAAAATGTCATTTTGATCGGGCCTCATGTTGAATAACCACTTTTTAAACCCTCACAGTGACCAAAACTGCCATTTTTACAGAGTTTTGCTTACTCAAAATCTTCAATTTTGACCAATTTCAGGCACAGAAATGACTTTAAACACACTTATTTTAGTTGAAAAAGTAATAACTCACATCCAACCGTCATTTAAAGTCAAAAGATTAAATGTTAAAATTTCATCAATATTGACCATTTTTTCAACGTTCGACTGGTCCGGGGTCATCGTTTTTCATCAGAAAATGGATTTTTTGGACTCTACCAAAAATGATTCAACATGTCATTTGGATCAGGCCTCATGTTGAATAACCACTTTTTAAACCTTACAGTGACCAAAACTGCCATTTTTACAGTTTTGCTTACTCAAAATCTTCAATTTTGACCAATTTCAGGCACAGAAATGACTTTAAACACACTTATTTTAGTTGAAAAAGTAATAACTCACATCCAACCGTCATTTAAAGTCAAAAGATTAAATGTTAAAATTTCATCAATATTGACCATTTTTTCAACGTTCGACTGGTCCGGGGTCATCGTTTTTCATCAGAAAATTGATTTTTTGGACTCTACCAAAAATGATTCAAAATGTCATTTGGATCGGGCCTCATGTTGAATAACCACTTTTTAATCCCTCACAGTGACCAAAACTGCCATTTTTACAGAGTTTTGCTTACTCAAAATCTTCAATTTTGACCAATTTCAGGCACAGAAATGACTTTAAACACACTTATTTTAGTTGAAAAAGTAATAACTCACATCCAACCGTCATTTAAAGTCAAAAGATTAAATGTTAAAATTTCATCAATATTGACCATTTTTTCAACGTTCGACTGGTCCGGGGTCATCGTTTTTCATCAGAAAATTGATTTTTTGGACTCTACCAAAAATGATTCAAAATGTCATTTGGATCGGGCCTCATGTTGAATAACCACTTTTTAAACCCTCACAGTGACCAAAATTGCCATTTTTACAGAGTTTTGCTTACTCAAAATCTTCAATTTTGACCAATTTCAGGCACAGAAATGACTTTAAACACACTTATTTTAGTTGAAAAAGTAATAACTCACATCCAACCGTCATTTAAAGTCAAAAGATTAAATGTTAAAATTTCATCAATATTGACCATTTTTTCAACGTTCGACTGGTCCGGGGTCATCGTTTTTCATCAGAAAATTGATTTTTTGGACTGTACCAAAAATGATTCAAAATGTCATTTGGATCGGGCCTCATGTTGAATAACCACTTTTTAAACCCTCACAGTGACCAAAATTGCCATTTTTACAGAGTTTTGCTTACTCAAAATCTTCAATTTTGACCAATTTCAGGCACAGAAATGACTTTAAACACACTTATTTTAGTTGAAAAAGTAATAACTCACATCCAACCGTCATTTAAAGTCAAAAGATTAAATGTTAAAATTTCATCAATATTGACCATTTTTTCAACGTTCGACTGGTCCGGGGTCATCGTTTTTCATCAGAAAATGGATTTTTTGGACTCTACCAAAAATGATTCAAAATGTCATTTGGATCGGGCCTCATGTTGAATAACCACTTTTTAAACCCTCACAGTGACCAAAACTGCCATTTTTACAGAGTTTTGCTTACTCAAAATCTTCAATTTTGACCAATTTCAGGCACAGAAATGACTTTAAACACACTTATTTTAGTTGAAAAAGTAATAACTCACATCCAACCGTCATTTAAAGTCAAAAGATTAAATGGTAAAATTTCATCAATATTGACCATTTTTTCAACGTTCGACTGGTCCGGGGTCATCGTTTTTCATCAGAAAATTGATTTTTTGGACTCTACCAAAAATGATTCAAAATGTCATTTGGATCTGGCCTCATGTTGAATAACCACTTTTTAAACCCTCACAGTGACCAAAATTGCAATTTTTACAGAGTTTTGCTTACTCAAAATCTTCAATTTTGACCAATTTCAGGCACAGAAATGACTTTAAACACACTTATTTTAGTTGAAAAAGTAATAACTCACATCCAACCGTCATTTAAAGTCAAAAGATTAAATGTTAAAAAGTCATCAATATTGACCATTTTTTCAACGTTCGACTGGTCCGGGGTCATCGTTTTTCATCAGAAAATTGATTTTTTGGACTCTACTAAAAATGATTCAAAATGTCATTTGGATCGGGCCTCATGTTGAATAACCACTTTTTAAACCCTCACAGTGACCAAAATTGCCATTTTTACAGAGTTTTGCTTACTCAAAATCTTCAATTTTGACCAATTTCAGGCACAGAAATGACTTTAAACACACTTATTTTAGTTGAAAAAGTAATAACTCACATCCAACCGTCATTTAAAGTCAAAAGATTAAATGTTAAAATTTCATCAATATTGACCATTTTTTCAACGTTCGACTGGTCCGGGGTCATCGTTTTTCATCAGAAAATTGATTTTTTGGACTCTACCAAAAATTATTCAAAATGTCATTTTGATCGGGCCTCATGTTGAATAACCACTTTTTAAACCCTCACAGTGACCAAAACTGCCATTTTTACAGAGTTTTGCTTACTCAAAATCTTCAATTTTGACCAATTTCAGGCACAGAAATGACTTTAAACACACTTATTTTAGTTGAAAAAGTAATAACTCACATCCAACCGTCATTTAAAGTCAAAAGATTAAATGGTAAAATTTCATCAATATTGACCATTTTTTCAACGTTCGACTGGTCCGGGGTCATCGTTTTTCATCAGAAAATTGATTTTTTGGACTCTACCAAAAATGATTCAAAATGTCATTTGGATCGGGCCTCATGTTGAATAACCACTTTTTAAACCCTCACAGTGACCAAAATTGCCATTTTTACAGAGTTTTGCTTACTCAAAATCTTCAATTTTGACCAATTTCAGGCACAGAAATGACTTTAAACACACTTATTTTAGTTGAAAAAGTAATAACTCACATCCAACCGTCATTTAAAGTCAAAAGATTAAATGTTAAAATTTCATCAATATTGACCATTTTTTCAACGTTCGACTGGTCCGGGGTCATCGTTTTTCATCAGAAAATTGATTTTTTGGACTCTACCAAAAATGATTCAAAATGTCATTTGGATCAGGCCTCATGTTGAATAACCACTTTTTAAACCCTCACAGTGCCCAAAACTGCCATTTTTACAGAGTTTTGCTTACTCAAAATCTTCAATTTTGACCAATTTCAGGCACAGAAATGACTTTAAACACATTTATTTTAGTTGAAAAAGTAATAACTCACATCCAACCGTCATTTAAAGTCAAAAGATTAAATGTTAAAATTTCATCAATATTGACCATTTTTTCAACGTTCGACTGGTCCGGGGTCATCGTTTTTCATCAGAAAATTGATTTTTTGGACTCTACCAAAAATGATTCAAAATGTCATTTTGATCGGGCCTCATGTTGAATAACCACTTTTTAAACCCTCACAGTGACCAAAACTGCCATTTTTACAGAGTTTTGCTTACTCAAAATCTTCAATTTTGACCAATTTCAGGCACAGAAATGACTTTAAACACACTTATTTTAGTTGAAAAAGTAATAACTCACATCCAACCGTCATTTAAAGTCAAAAGATTAAATGTTAAAATTTCATCAATATTGACCATTTTTTCAACGTTCGACTGGTCCGGGGTCATCGTTTTTCATCAGAAAATGGATTTTTTGGACTCTACCAAAAATGATTCAAAATGTCATTTGGATCGGGCCTCATGTTGAATAACCACTTTTTAAACCCTCACAGTGACCAAAACTGCCATTTTTACAGAGTTTTGCTTACTCAAAATCTTCAATTTTGACCAATTTCAGGCACAGAAATGACTTTAAACACACTTATTTTAGTTGAAAAAGTAATAACTCACATCCAACCGTCATTTAAAGTCAAAAGATTAAATGTTAAAATTTCATCAATATTGACCATTTTTTCAACGTTCGACTGGTCCGGGGTCATCGTTTTTCATCAGAAAATTGATTCTTTGGACTCTACCAAAAATGATTCAAAATGTCATTTGGATCGGGCCTCATGTTGAATAACCACTTTTTAAACCCTCACAGTGACCAAAACTGCCATTTTTACAGAGTTTTGCTTACTCAAAATCTTCAATTTTGACCAATTTCAGGCACAGAAATGACTTTAAACACACTTATTTTAGTTGAAAAAGTAATAACTCACATCCAACCGTCATTTAAAGTCAAAAGATTAAATGTTAAAATTTCATCAATATTGACCATTTTTTCAACGTTCGACTGGTCCGGGGTCATCGTTTTTCATCAGAAAATTGATTTTTTGGACTCTACCAAAAATGATTCAAAATGTCATTTGGATCGGGCCTCATGTTGAATTACCACTTTTTAAACCCTCACAGTGACCAAAACTGCCATTTTTACAGAGTTTTGCTTACTCAAAATCTTCAATTTTGACCAATTTCAGGCACAGAAATGACTTTAAACACACTTATTTTAGTTGAAAAAGTAATAACTCACATCCAACCGTCATTTAAAGTCAAAAGATTAAATGTTAAAATTTTCATCAATATTGACCATTTTTTCAACGTTCGACTGGTCCGGGGTCATCGTTTTTCATCAGAAAATGGATTTTTTGGACTCTACCAAAAATGATTCAACATGTCATTTGGATCAGGCCTCATGTTGAATAACCACTTTTTAAACCCTCACAGTGACCAAAACTGCCATTTTTACAGTTTTGCTTACTCAAAATCTTCAATTTTGACCAATTTCAGGCACAGAAATGACTTTAAACACACTTATTTTAGTTGAAAAAGTAATAACTCACATCCAACCGTCATTTAAAGTCAAAAGATTAAATGTTAAAATTTCATCAATATTGACCATTTTTTCAACGTTCGACTGGTCCGGGGTCATCGTTTTTCATCAGAAAATGGATTTTTTGGACTCTACCAAAAATGATTCAAAATGTCATTTGGATCGGGCCTCATGTTGAATAACCACTTTTTAAACCCTCACAGTGACCAAAACTGCCATTTTTACAGAGTTTTGCTTACTCAAAATCTTCAATTTTGACCAATTTCAGGCACAGAAATGACTTTAAACACACTTATTTTAGTTGAAAAAGTAATAACTCACATCCAACCGTCATTTAAAGTCAAAAGATTAAATGTTAAAATTTCATCAATATTGACCATTTTTTCAACGTTCGACTGGTCCGGGGTCATCGTTTTTCATCAGAAAATTGATTTTTTGGACTCTACCAAAAATGATTCAAAATGTCATTTGGATCGGGCCTCATGTTGAATAACCACTTTTTAAACCCTCACAGTGACCAAAACTGCCATTTTTACAGAGTTTTGCTTACTCAAAATCTTCAATTTTGACCAATTTCAGGCACAGAAATGACTTTAAACACACTTATTTTAGTTGAAAAAGTAATAACTCACATCCAACCGTCATTTAAAGTCAAAAGATTAAATGTTAAAATTTCATCAATATTGACCATTTTTTCAACGTTCGACTGGTCCGGGGTCATCGTTTTTCATCAGAAAATTGATTTTTTGGACTCTACCAAAAATTATTCAAAATGTCATTTGGATCGGGCCTCATGTTGAATTACCACTTTTTAAACCCTCACAGTGACCAAAACTGCCATTTTTACAGAGTTTTGCTTACTCAAAATCTTCAATTTTGACCAATTTCAGGCACAGAAATGACTTTAAACACACTTATTTTAGTTGAAAAAGTAATAACTCACATCCAACCATCATTTAAAGTCAAAAGATTAAATGTTAAAATTTCATCAATATTGACCATTTTTTCAACGTTCGACTGGTCCGGGGTCATCGTTTTTCATCAGAAAATGGATTTTTTGGACTCTACCAAAAATGATTCAACATGTCATTAGGATCAGGCCTCATGTTGAATAACCACTTTTTAAACCCTCACAGTGACCAAAACTGCCATTTTTACAGTTTTGCTTACTCAAAATCTTCAATTTTGACCAATTTCAGGCACAGAAATGACTTTAAACACACTTATTTTAGTTGAAAAAGTAATAACTCACATCCAACCATCATTTAAAGTCAAAAGATTAAATGTTAAAATTTCATCAATATTGACCATTTTTTCAACGTTCGACTGGTCCGGGGTCATCGTTTTTCATCAGAAAATGGATTTTTTGGACTCTACCAAAAATGATTCAAAATGTCATTTGGATCGGGCCTCATGTTGAATAACCACTTAATAAACCCTCACAGTGACCAAAACTGCCATTTTTACAGAGTTTTGCTTACTCAAAATCTGCAATTTTGACCAATTTCAGGCACAGAAATGACTTTAAACACACTTATTTTAGTTGAAAAAGTAATAACTCACATCCAACCGTCATTTAAAGTCAAAAGATTAAATGTTAAAATTTCATCAATATTGACCATTTTTTCAACGTTCGACTGGTCCGGGGTCATCGTTTTTCATCAGAAAATTGATTTTTTTGGACTCTACCAAAAATGATTCAAAATGTCATTTGGATCGGGCCTCATGTTGAATAACCACTTTTTAAACCCTCACAGGTACCAAAACTGCCATTTTTACAGTTTTGCTTACTCAAAATCTTCAATTTTGACCAATTTCAGGCACAGAAATGACTTTAAACACACTTATTTTAGTTGAAAAAGTAATAACTCACATCCAACCGTCATTTAAAGTCAAAAGATTAAATGTTAAAATTTCATCAATATTGACCATTTTTTCAACGTTCGACTGGTCCGGGGTCATCGTTTTTCATCAGAAAATGGATTTTTTGGACTCTACCAAAAATGATTCAAAATGTCATTTGGATCGGGCCTCATGTTGAATAACCACTTTTTAAACCCTCACAGTGACCAAAACTGCCATTTTTACAGAGTTTTGCTTACTCAAAATCTTCAATTTTGACCAATTTCAGGCACAGAAATGACTTTAAACACACTTATTTTAGTTGAAAAAGTAATAACTCACATCCAACCGTCATTTAAAGTCAAAAGATTAAATGTTAAAATTTCATCAATATTGACCATTTTTTCAACGTTCGACTGGTCCGGGGTCATCGTTTTTCATCAGAAAATTGATTTTTTGGACTCTACCAAAAATGATTCAAAATGTCATTTGGATCGGGCCTCATGTTGAATAACCACTTTTTAAACCCTCACAGTGACCAAAACTGCCATTTTTACAGAGTTTTGCTTACTCAAAATCTTCAATTTTGACCAATTTCAGGCACAGAAATGACTTTAAACACACTTATTTTAGTTGAAAAAGTAATAACTCACATCCAACCGTCATTTAAAGTCAAAAGATTAAATGTTAAAATTTCATCAATATTGACCATTTTTTCAACGTTCGACTGGTCCGGGGTCATCGTTTTTCATCAGAAAATTGATTTTTTGGACTCTACCAAAAATTATTCAAAATGTCATTTGGATCGGGCCTCATGTTGAATTACCACTTTTTAAACCCTCACAGTGACCAAAACTGCCATTTTTACAGAGTTTTGCTTACTCAAAATCTTCAATTTTGACCAATTTCAGGCACAGAAATGACTTTAAACACACTTATTTTAGTTGAAAAAGTAATAACTCACATCCAACCATCATTTAAAGTCAAAAGATTAAATGTTAAAATTTCATCAATATTGACCATTTTTTCAACGTTCGACTGGTCCGGGGTCATCGTTTTTCATCAGAAAATGGATTTTTTGGACTCTACCAAAAATGATTCAAAATGTCATTTGGATCGGGCCTCATGTTGAATAACCACTTTTTAAACCCTCACAGTGACCAAAACTGCCATTTTTACAGAGTTTTGCTTACTCAAAATCTTCAATTTTGACCAATTTCAGGCACAGAAATGACTTTAAACACACTTATTTTAGTTGAAAAAGTAATAACTCACATCCAACCGTCATTTAAAGTCAAAAGATTAAATGTTAAAATTTCATCAATATTGACCATTTTTTCAACGTTCGACTGGTCCGGGGTCATCGTTTTTCATCAGAAAATTGATTTTTTGGACTCTACCAAAAATTATTCAAAATGTCATTTGGATCGGGCCTCATGTTGAATTACCACTTTTTAAACCCTCACAGTGACCAAAACTGCCATTTTTACAGAGTTTTGCTTACTCAAAATCTTCAATTTTGACCAATTTCAGGCACAGAAATGACTTTAAACACACTTATTTTAGTTGAAAAAGTAATAACTCACATCCAACCGTCATTTAAAGTCAAAAGATTAAATGTTAAAATTTCATCAATATTGACCATTTTTTCAACGTTCGACTGGTCCGGGGTCATCGTTTTTCATCAGAAAATTGATTTTTTGGACTCTACCAAAAATGATTCAAAATGTCATTTTGATCGGGCCTCATGTTGAATAACCACTTTTTAAACCCTCACAGTGACCAAAACTGCCATTTTTACAGAGTTTTGCTTACTCAAAATCTTCAATTTTGACCAATTTCAGGCACAGAAATGACTTTAAACACACTTATTTTAGTTGAAAAAGTAATAACTCACATCCAACCGTCATTTAAAGTCAAAAGATTAAATGTTAAAATTTCATCATTATTGACCATTTTTTCAACGTTCGACTGGTCCGGGGTCATCGTTTTTCATCAGAAAATGGATTTTTTGGACTCTACCAAAAATGATTCAAAATGTCATTTGGATCGGGCCTCATGTTGAATAACCACTTTTTAAACCCTCACAGTGACCAAAACTGCCATTTTTACAGAGTTTTGCTTACTCAAAATCTTCAATTTTGACCAATTTCAGGCACAGAAATGACTTTAAACACACTTATTTTAGTTGAAAAAGTAATAACTCACATCCAACCGTCATTTAAAGTCAAAAGATTAAATGTTAACATTTCATCAATATTGACCATTTTTTCAACGTTCGACTGGTCCGGGGTCATCGTTTTTCATCAGAAAATTGATTTTTTGGACTCTTCCAAAAATGATTCAAAATGTCATTTGGATCGGGCCTCATGTTGAATAACCACTTTTTAAACCCTCACAGTGACCAAAACTGCAATTTTTACAGAGTTTTGCTTACTCAAAATCTTCAATTTTGACCAATTTCAGGCACAGAAATGACTTTAAACACACTTATTTTAGTTGAAAAAGTAATAACTCACATCCAACCGTCATTTAAAGTCAAAAGATTAAATGTTAAAATTTCATCAATATTGACCATTTTTTCAACGTTTGACTGGTCCGGGGTCATCGTTTTTCATCAGAAAATGGATTTTTTGGACTCTACCAAAAATGATTCAACATGTCATTTGGATCAGGCCTCATGTTGAATAACCACTTTTTAAACCCTCACAGTGACCAAAACTGCCATTTTTACAGTTTTGCTTACTCAAAATCTTCAATTTTGACCAATTTCAGGCACAGAAATGACTTTAAACACACTTATTTTAGTTGAAAAAGTAATAACTCACATCCAACCGTCATTTAAAGTCAAAAGATTAAATGTTAAAATTTCATCAATATTGACCATTTTTTCAACATTCGACTGGTCCGGGGTCATCGTTTTTCATCAGAAAATTGATTTTTTGGACTCTACCAAAAATGATTCAAAATGTCATTTTGATCGGGCCTCATGTTGAATAACCACTTTTTAAACCCTCACAGTGACCAAAACTGTCATTTTTACAGAGTTTTGCTTACTCAAAATCTTCAATTTTGACCAATTTCAGGCACAGAAATGACTTTAAACACACTTATTTTAGTTGAAAAAGTAATAACTCACATCCAACCGTCATTTAAAGTCAAAAGATTAAATGTTAAAATTTCATCAATATTGACCATTTTTTCAACGTTCGACTGGTCCGGGGTCATCGTTTTTCATCAGAAAATTGATTTTTTGGACTCTACCAAAAATGATTCAAAATGTCATTTTGATCGGGCTTCATGTTG
The DNA here is from genome assembly GCF_964263255.1 of Lissotriton vulgaris. NCBI lineage: Eukaryota > Metazoa > Chordata > Amphibia > Caudata > Salamandridae > Lissotriton > Lissotriton vulgaris. The sequence goes on from NW_028242877.1 coordinate 43,803, forward strand.
AATAACCACTTTTTAAACCCTCACAGTGACCAAAACTGCTATTTTTACAGAGTTTTGCTTACTCAAAATCTTCAATTTTGACCAATTTCAGGCACAGAAAATGGATTTTTTGGACTCTACCAAAAATGATTCAAAATGTCATTTGGATCGGGCCTCATGTTGAATAACCACTTTTTAAACCCTCACAGTGACCAAAACTGCCATTTTTACAGTTTTGCTTACTCAAAATCTTCAATTTTGACCAATTTCAGGCACAGAAATGACTTTAAACACACTTATTTTAGTTGAAAAAGTAATAACTCACATCCAACCGTCATTTAAAGTCAAAAGATTAAATGTTAAAATTTCATCAATATTGACCATTTTTTCAACGTTCGACTGGTCCGGGGTCATCGTTTTTCATCAGAAAATTGATTTTTTTGGACTCTACCAAAAATGATTCAAAATGTCATTTGGATCGGGCCTCATGTTGAATAACCACTTTTTAAACCCTCACAGGTACCAAAACTGCCATTTTTACAGTTTTGCTTACTCAAAATCTTCAATTTTGACCAATTTCAGGCACAGAAATGACTTTAAACACACTTATTTTAGTTGAAAAAGTAATAACTCACATCCAACCGTCATTTAAAGTCAAAAGATTAAATGTTAAAATTTCATCAATATTGACCATTTTTTCAACGTTCGACTGGTCCGGGGTCATCGTTTTTCATCAGAAAATGGATTTTTTGGACTCTACCAAAAATGATTCAAAATGTCATTTGGATCGGGCCTCATGTTGAATAACCACTTTTTAAACCCTCACAGTGACCAAAACTGCCATTTTTACAGAGTTTTGCTTACTCAAAATCTTCAATTTTGACCAATTTCAGGCACAGAAATGACTTTAAACACACTTATTTTAGTTGAAAAAGTAATAACTCACATCCAACCGTCATTTAAAGTCAAAAGATTAAATGTTAAAATTTCATCAATATTGACCATTTTTTCAACGTTCGACTGGTCCGGGGTCATCGTTTTTCATCAGAAAATTGATTTTTTGGACTCTACCAAAAATGATTCAAAATGTCATTTGGATCGGGCCTCATGTTGAATAACCACTTTTTAAACCCTCACAGTGACCAAAACTGCCATTTTTACAGAGTTTTGCTTACTCAAAATCTTCAATTTTGACCAATTTCAGGCACAGAAATGACTTTAAACACACTTATTTTAGTTGAAAAAGTAATAACTCACATCCAACCGTCATTTAAAGTCAAAAGATTAAATGTTAAAATTTCATCAATATTGACCATTTTTTCAACGTTCGACTGGTCCGGGGTCATCGTTTTTCATCAGAAAATTGATTTTTTGGACTCTACCAAAAATTATTCAAAATGTCATTTGGATCGGGCCTCATGTTGAATTACCACTTTTTAAACCCTCACAGTGACCAAAACTGCCATTTTTACAGAGTTTTGCTTACTCAAAATCTTCAATTTTGACCAATTTCAGGCACAGAAATGACTTTAAACACACTTATTTTAGTTGAAAAAGTAATAACTCACATCCAACCGTCATTTAAAGTCAAAAGATTAAATGTTAAAATTTCATCAATATTGACCATTTTTTCAACGTTCGACTGGTCCGGGGTCATCGTTTTTCATCAGAAAATTGATTTTTTGGACTCTACCAAAAATGATTCAAAATGTCATTTTGATCGGGCCTCATGTTGAATAACCACTTTTTAAACCCTCACAGTGACCAAAACTGCCATTTTTACAGAGTTTTGCTTACTCAAAATCTTCAATTTTGACCAATTTCAGGCACAGAAATGACTTTAAACACACTTATTTTAGTTGAAAAAGTAATAACTCACATCCAACCGTCATTTAAAGTCAAAAGATTAAATGTTAAAATTTCATCAATATTGACCATTTTTTCAACGTTCGACTGGTCCGGGGTCATCGTTTTTCATCAGAAAATTGATTTTTTGGACTCTACCAAAAATGATTCAAAATGTCATTTTGATCGGGCTTCATGTTGAATAACCACTTTTTAAACCCTCACAGTGACCAAAACTGCTATTTTTACAGAGTTTTGCTTACTCAAAATCTTCAATTTTGACCAATTTCAGGCACAGAAAATGGATTTTTTGGACTCTACCAAAAATGATTCAAAATGTCATTTGGATCGGGCCTCATGTTGAATAACCACTTTTTAAACCCTCACAGTGACCAAAACTGCCATTTTTACAGTTTTGCTTACTCAAAATCTTCAATTTTGACCAATTTCAGGCACAGAAATGACTTTAAACACACTTATTTTAGTTGAAAAAGTAATAACTCACATCCAACCGTCATTTAAAGTCAAAAGATTAAATGTTAAAATTTCATCAATATTGACCATTTTTTCAACGTTCGACTGGTCCGGGGTCATCGTTTTTCATCAGAAAATTGATTTTTTTGGACTCTACCAAAAATGATTCAAAATGTCATTTGGATCGGGCCTCATGTTGAATAACCACTTTTTAAACCCTCACAGGTACCAAAACTGCCATTTTTACAGTTTTGCTTACTCAAAATCTTCAATTTTGACCAATTTCAGGCACAGAAATGACTTTAAACACACTTATTTTAGTTGAAAAAGTAATAACTCACATCCAACCGTCATTTAAAGTCAAAAGATTAAATGTTAAAATTTCATCAATATTGACCATTTTTTCAACGTTCGACTGGTCCGGGGTCATCGTTTTTCATCAGAAAATGGATTTTTTGGACTCTACCAAAAATGATTCAAAATGTCATTTGGATCGGGCCTCATGTTGAATAACCACTTTTTAAACCCTCACAGTGACCAAAACTGCCATTTTTACAGAGTTTTGCTTACTCAAAATCTTCAATTTTGACCAATTTCAGGCACAGAAATGACTTTAAACACACTTATTTTAGTTGAAAAAGTAATAACTCACATCCAACCGTCATTTAAAGTCAAAAGATTAAATGTTAAAATTTCATCAATATTGACCATTTTTTCAACGTTCGACTGGTCCGGGGTCATCGTTTTTCATCAGAAAATTGATTTTTTGGACTCTACCAAAAATGATTCAAAATGTCATTTGGATCGGGCCTCATGTTGAATAACCACTTTTTAAACCCTCACAGTGACCAAAACTGCCATTTTTACAGAGTTTTGCTTACTCAAAATCTTCAATTTTGACCAATTTCAGGCACAGAAATGACTTTAAACACACTTATTTTAGTTGAAAAAGTAATAACTCACATCCAACCGTCATTTAAAGTCAAAAGATTAAATGTTAAAATTTCATCAATATTGACCATTTTTTCAACGTTCGACTGGTCCGGGGTCATCGTTTTTCATCAGAAAATTGATTTTTTGGACTCTACCAAAAATTATTCAAAATGTCATTTGGATCGGGCCTCATGTTGAATTACCACTTTTTAAACCCTCACAGTGACCAAAACTGCCATTTTTACAGAGTTTTGCTTACTCAAAATCTTCAATTTTGACCAATTTCAGGCACAGAAATGACTTTAAACACACTTATTTTAGTTGAAAAAGTAATAACTCACATCCAACCATCATTTAAAGTCAAAAGATTAAATGTTAAAATTTCATCAATATTGACCATTTTTTCAACGTTCGACTGGTCCGGGGTCATCGTTTTTCATCAGAAAATGGATTTTTTGGACTCTACCAAAAATGATTCAAAATGTCATTTGGATCGGGCCTCATGTTGAATAACCACTTTTTAAACCCTCACAGTGACCAAAACTGCCATTTTTACAGAGTTTTGCTTACTCAAAATCTTCAATTTTGACCAATTTCAGGCACAGAAATGACTTTAAACACACTTATTTTAGTTGAAAAAGTAATAACTCACATCCAACCGTCATTTAAAGTCAAAAGATTAAATGTTAAAATTTCATCAATATTGACCATTTTTTCAACGTTCGACTGGTCCGGGGTCATCGTTTTTCATCAGAAAATTGATTTTTTGGACTCTACCAAAAATTATTCAAAATGTCATTTGGATCGGGCCTCATGTTGAATTACCACTTTTTAAACCCTCACAGTGACCAAAACTGCCATTTTTACAGAGTTTTGCTTACTCAAAATCTTCAATTTTGACCAATTTCAGGCACAGAAATGACTTTAAACACACTTATTTTAGTTGAAAAAGTAATAACTCACATCCAACCGTCATTTAAAGTCAAAAGATTAAATGTTAAAATTTCATCAATATTGACCATTTTTTCAACGTTCGACTGGTCCGGGGTCATCGTTTTTCATCAGAAAATTGATTTTTTGGACTCTACCAAAAATGATTCAAAATGTCATTTTGATCGGGCCTCATGTTGAATAACCACTTTTTAAACCCTCACAGTGACCAAAACTGCCATTTTTACAGAGTTTTGCTTACTCAAAATCTTCAATTTTGACCAATTTCAGGCACAGAAATGACTTTAAACACACTTATTTTAGTTGAAAAAGTAATAACTCACATCCAACCGTCATTTAAAGTCAAAAGATTAAATGTTAAAATTTCATCATTATTGACCATTTTTTCAACGTTCGACTGGTCCGGGGTCATCGTTTTTCATCAGAAAATGGATTTTTTGGACTCTACCAAAAATGATTCAAAATGTCATTTGGATCGGGCCTCATGTTGAATAACCACTTTTTAAACCCTCACAGTGACCAAAACTGCCATTTTTACAGAGTTTTGCTTACTCAAAATCTTCAATTTTGACCAATTTCAGGCACAGAAATGACTTTAAACACACTTATTTTAGTTGAAAAAGTAATAACTCACATCCAACCGTCATTTAAAGTCAAAAGATTAAATGTTAAAATTTCATCAATATTGACCATTTTTTCAACGTTCGACTGGTCCGGGGTCATCGTTTTTCATCAGAAAATTGATTTTTTGGACTCTTCCAAAAATGATTCAAAATGTCATTTGGATCGGGCCTCATGTTGAATAACCACTTTTTAAACCCTCACAGTGACCAAAACTGCAATTTTTACAGAGTTTTGCTTACTCAAAATCTTCAATTTTGACCAATTTCAGGCACAGAAATGACTTTAAACACACTTATTTTAGTTGAAAAAGTAATAACTCACATCCAACCGTCATTTAAAGTCAAAAGATTAAATGTTAAAATTTCATCAATATTGACCATTTTTTCAACGTTTGACTGGTCCGGGGTCATCGTTTTTCATCAGAAAATGGATTTTTTGGACTCTACCAAAAATGATTCAACATGTCATTTGGATCAGGCCTCATGTTGAATAACCACTTTTTAAACCCTCACAGTGACCAAAACTGCCATTTTTACAGTTTTGCTTACTCAAAATCTTCAATTTTGACCAATTTCAGGCACAGAAATGACTTTAAACACACTTATTTTAGTTGAAAAAGTAATAACTCACATCCAACCGTCATTTAAAGTCAAAAGATTAAATGTTAAAATTTCATCAATATTGACCATTTTTTCAACATTCGACTGGTCCGGGGTCATCGTTTTTCATCAGAAAATTGATTTTTTGGACTCTACCAAAAATGATTCAAAATGTCATTTTGATCGGGCCTCATGTTGAATAACCACTTTTTAAACCCTCACAGTGACCAAAACTGTCATTTTTACAGAGTTTTGCTTACTCAAAATCTTCAATTTTGACCAATTTCAGGCACAGAAATGACTTTAAACACACTTATTTTAGTTGAAAAAGTAATAACTCACATCCAACTGTCATTTAAAGTCAAAAGATTAAATGTTAAAATTTCATCAATATTGACCATTTTTTCAACGTTCGACTGGTCCGGGGTCATCGTTTTTCATCAGAAAATTGATTTTTTGGACTCTACCAAAAATAATTCAACATGTCATTAGGATCAGGCCTCATGTTGAATAACCACTTTTTAAACCCTCACAGTGACCAAAACTGCCATTTTTACAGTTTTGCTTACTCAAAATCTTCAATTTTGACCAATTTCAGGCACAGAAATGACTTTAAACACACTTATTTTAGTTGAAAAAGTAATAACTCACATCCAACCGTCATTTAAAGTCAAAAGATTCAATGTTAAAATTTCATCTATATTGACCATTTTTTCAACGTTCGACTGGTCCGGGGTCATCGTTTTTCATCAGAAAATTGATTTTTGGACTCTACCAAAAATGATTCAAAATGTCATTTGGATCGGGCCTCATGTTGAATAACCACTTTTTAAACCCTCACAGTGACCAAAATTGCCATTTTTACAGAGTTTTGCTTACTCAAAATCTTCAATTTTGACCAATTTCAGGCACAGAAATGACTTTAAACACACTTATTTTAGTTGAAAAAGTAATAACTCACATCCAACCGTCATTTAAAGTCAAAAGATTAAATGTTAAAATTTCATCAATATTGACCATTTTTTCAACGTTCGACTGGTCCGGGGTCATCGTTTTTCATCAGAAAATTGATTTTTTGGACTCTACCAAAAATGATTCAAAATGTCATTTGGATCGGGCCTCATGTTGAATAACCACTTTTTAAACCCTCACAGTGACCAAAACTGCCATTTTTACAGAGTTTTGCTTACTCAAAATCTTCAATTTTGACCAATTTCAGGCACAGAAATGACTTTAAACACACTTATTTTAGTTGAAAAAGTAATAACTCACATCCAACCGTCATTTAAAGTCAAAAGATTAAATGTTAAAATTTCATCAATATTGACCATTTTTTCAACGTTCGACTGGTCCGGGGTCATCGTTTTTCATCAGAAAATTGATTTTTTGGACTCTACCAAAAATGATTCAAAATGTCATTTGGATCGGGCCTCATGTTGAATAACCACTTTTTAAACCCTCACAGTGACCAAAATTGCCCTTTTTACAGAGTTTTGCTTACTCAAAATCTTCAATTTTGACCAATTTCAGGCACAGAAATGACTTTAAACACACTTATTTTAGTTGAAAAAGTAATAACTCACATCCAACCGTCATTTAAAGTCAAAAGATTAAATGTTAAAATTTCATCAATATTGACCATTTTTTCAACGTTCGACTGGTCCGGGGTCATCGTTTTTCATCAGAAAATTGATTTTTTGGACTCTACCAAAAATGATTCAAAATGTCATTTTGATCGGGCCTCATGTTGAATAACCACTTTTTAAACCCTCACAGTGACCAAAACTGCCATTTTTACAGAGTTTTGCTTACTCAAAATCTTCAATTTTGACCAATTTCAGGCACAGAAATGACTTTAAACACACTTATTTTAGTTGAAAAAGTAATAACTCACATCCAACCGTCATTTAAAGTCAAAAGATTAAATGTTAAAATTTCATCAATATTGACCATTTTTTCAACGTTCGACTGGTCCGGGGTCATCGTTTTTCATCAGAAAATGGATTTTTTGGACTCTACCAAAAATGATTCAAAATGTCATTTGGATCGGGCCTCATGTTGAATAACCACTTTTTAAACCCTCACAGTGACCAAAACTGTCATTTTTACAGAGTTTTGCTTACTCAAAATCTTCAATTTTGACCAATTTCAGGCACAGAAATGACTTTAAACACACTTATTTTAGTTGAAAAAGTAATAACTCACATCCAACCGTCATTTAAAGTCAAAAGATTAAATGTTAAAATTTCATCAATATTGACCATTTTTTCAACGTTCGACTGGTCCGGGGTCATCGTTTTTCATCAGAAAATGGATTTTTTGGACTCTACCAAAAATGATTCAAAATGTCATTTGGATCGGGCCTCATGTTGAATAACCACTTTTTAAACCCTCACAGTGACCAAAACTGCAATTTTTACAGAGTTTTGCTTACTCAAAATCTTCAATTTTGACCAATTTCAGGCACAGAAATGACTTTAAACACACTTATTTTAGTTGAAAAAGTAATAACTCACATCCAACCGTCATTTAAAGTCAAAAGATTAAATGTTAAAATTTCATCAATATTGACCATTTTTTCAACGTTCGACTGGTCCGGGGTCATCGTTTTTCATCAGAAAATTGATTTTTTGGACTCTACCAAAAAGGATTCAAAATGTCATTTTGATCGGGCCTCATGTTGAATAACCACTTTTTAAACCCTCACAGTGACCAAAACTGCCATTTTTACAGAGTTTTGCTTACTCAAAATCTTCAATTTTGACCAATTTCAGGCACAGAAATGACTTTAAACACACTTATTTTAGTTGAAAAAGTAATAACTCACATCCAACCGTCATTTAAAGTCAAAAGATTAAATGTTAAAATTTCATCAATATTGACCATTTTTTCAACGTACGACTGGTCCGGGGTCATCGTTTTTCATCAGAAAATTGATTTTTTGGACTCTACCAAAAATGATTCAAAATGTCATTTGGATCGGGCCTCATGTTGAATACCCACTTTTTAATCCCTCACAGTGACCAAAACTGCCATTTTACAGAGTTTTGCTTACTAAAAATCTTCAATTTTGACCAATTTCAGGCACAGAAATGACTTTAAACACACTTATTTTAGTTGAAAAAGTAATAACTCACATCCAACCGTCATTTAAAGTCAAAAGATTAAATGTTAAAATTTCATCAATATTGACCATTTTTTCAACGTTCGACTGGTCCGGGGTCATCGTTTTTCATCAGAAAATTGATTTTTTGGACTCTACCAAAAATGATTCAAAATGTCATTTTGATCTGGCCTCATGTTGAATAACCACTTTTTAAACCCTCACAGTGACCAAAACTGCCATTTTTACAGAGTTTTGCTTACTCAAAATCTTCAATTTTGACCAATTTCAGGCACAGAAATGACTTTAAACACACTTATTTTAGTTGAAAAAGTAATAACTCACATCCAACCGTCATTTAAAGTCAAAAGATTAAATGTTAAAATTTCATCAATATTGACCATTTTTTCAACGTTCGACTGGTCCGGGGTCATCATTTTTCATCAGAAAATGGATTTTTTGGACTCCACCAAAAATGATTCAACATGTCATTTGGATCAGGCCTCATGTTGAATAACCACTTTTTAAACCCTCACAGTGACCAAAACTGCCATTTTTATAGTTTTACTTACTCTAAATCTTCAATTTTGACCAATTTCAGGCACAGAAATGACTTTAAACACACTTATTTTAGTTGAAAAAGTAATAACTCACATCCAACCGTCATTTAAAAGTCAAAAGATTTAAATGTTAAAATTTCATCTATATTGACCATTTTTTCAACGTTCGACTGGTCCGGGGTCATCGTTTTTCATCAGAAAATTGATTTTTTGGACTCTACCAAAAATGATTCAAAATGTCATTTGGATCGGGCCTCATGTTGAATAACCACTTTTTAAACCCTCACAGTGACCAAAATTGCCATTTTTACAGAGTTTTGCTTACTCAAAATCTTCAATTTTGACCAATTTCAGGCACAGAAATGACTTTAAACACACTTATTTTAGTTGAAAAAGTAATAACTCACATCCAACCGTCATTTAAAGTCAAAAGATTAAATGTTAAAATTTCATCAATATTGACCATTTTTTCAACGTTCGACTGGTCCGGGGTCATCGTTTTTCATCAGAAAATTGATTTTTTGGACTCTACCAAAAATGATTCAACATGTCATTTTGATCGGGCCTCATGTTGAATAACCACTTTTTAAACCCTCACAGTGACCAAAACTGCCATTTTTACAGAGTTTTGCTTACTCAAAATCTTCAATTTTGACCAATTTCAGGCACAGAAATGACTTTAAAACACACTTATTTTAGTTGAAAAAGTAATAACTCACATCCAACCGTCATTTAAAGTCAAAAGATTAAATGTTAAAATTTCATCAATATTGACCATTTTTTCAACGTTCGACTGGTCCGGGGTCATCGTTTTTCATCAGAAAATGGATTTTTTGGACTCTACCAAAAATGATTCAACATGTCATTTGGATCAGGCCTCATGTTGAATAACCACTTTTTAAACCCTCACAGTGACCAAAACTGCCATTTTTACAGTTTTGCTTACTCAAAATCTTCAATTTTGACCAATTTCAGGCACAGAAATGACTTTAAACACACTTATTTTAGTTGAAAAAGTAATAACTCACATCCAACCGTCATTTAAAGTCAAAAGATTAAATGTTAAAATTTCATCAATATTGACCATTTTTTTCAACGTTCGACTGGTCCGGGGTCATCGTTTTTCATCAGAAAATGGATTTTTTGGACTCTACCAAAAATGATTCAAAATGTCATTTGGATCGGGCCTCATGTTGAATAACCACTTTTAAAACCCTCACAGTGACCAAAACTGCCATTTTTACAGAGTTTTGCTTACTCAAAATCTTCAATTTTGACCAATTTCAGGCACAGAAATGACTTTAAACACACTTATTTTAGTTGAAAAAGTAATAACTCACATCCAACCGTCATTTAAAGTCAAAAGATTAAATGTTAAAATTTCATCAATATTGACCATTTTTTCAACGTTCGACTGGTCCGGGGTCATCGTTTTTCATCAGAAAATTGATTTTTTGGACTCTACCAAAAATGATTCAACATGTCATTTGGATCGGGCCTCATGTTGAATAACCACTTTTTAAACCCTCACAGTGACCAAAACTGCCATTTTTACAGAGTTTTGCTTACTCAAAATCTTCAATTTTGACCAATTTCAGGCACAGAAATGACTTTAAACACACTTATTTTAGTTGAAAAAGTAATAACTCACATCCAACCGTCATTTAAAGTCAAAAGATTAAATGTTAAAATTTCATCAATATTGACCATTTTTTCAACGTTCGACTGGTCCGGGGTCATCGTTTTTCATCAGAAAATTGATTTTTTGAACTCTACCAAAAATGATTCAAAATGTCATTTTGATCGGGCCTCATGTTGAATAACCACTTTTTAAACCCTCACAGTGACCAAAACTGCCATTTTTACAGAGTTTTGCTTACTCAAAATCTTCAATTTTGACCAATTTCAGGCACAGAAATGACTTTAAACACACTTATTTTAGTTGAAAAAGTAATAACTCACATCCAACCGTCATTTAAAGTCAAAAGATTAAATGTTAAAATTTCATCAATATTGACCATTTTTTCAACGTTCGACTGGTCCGGGGTCATCGTTTTTCATCAGAAAATTGATTTTTTGGACTCTACCAAAAATGATTCAAAATGTCATTTGGATCGGGCCTCATGTTGAATACCCACTTTTTAATCCCTCACAGTGACCAAAACTGCCATTTTTACAGAGTTTTGCTTACTAAAAATCTTCAATTTTGACCAATTTCAGGCACAGAAATGACTTTAAACACACTTATTTTAGTTGAAAAAAGTAATAACTCACATCCAACCGTCATTTAAAGTCAAAAGATTAAATGTTAAAATTTCATCAATATTGACCATTTTTTCAACGTTCGACTGGTCCGGGGTCATCGTTTTTCATCAGAAAATTGATTTTTTGGACTCTACCAAAAATGATTCAAAATGTCATTTTGATCTGGCCTCATGTTGAATAACCACTTTTTAAAACCCTCACAGTGACCAAAACTGCCATTTTTACAGAGTTTTGCTTACTCAAAATCTTCAATTTTGACCAATTTCAGGCACAGAAATGACTTTAAACACACTTATTTTAGTTGAAAAAGTAATAACTCACATCCAACCGTCATTTAAAGTCAAAAGATTAAATGTTAAAATTTCATCAATATTGACCATTTTTTCAACGTTCGACTGGTCCGGGGTCATCGTTTTTCATCAGAAAATGGATTTTTTGGACTCTACCAAAAATGATTCAACATGTCATTTGGATCAGGCCTCATGTTGAATAACCACTTTTTAAACCCTCACAGTGACCAAAACTGCCATTTTTATAGTTTTACTTACTCTAAATCTTCAATTTTGACCAATTTCAGGCACAGAAATGACTTTAAACACACTTATTTTAGTTGAAAAAGTAATAACTCACATCCAACCGTCATTTAAAGTCAAAAGATTTAAATGTTAAAATTTCATCTATATTGACCATTTTTTCAACGTTCGACTGGTCCGGGTCATCGTTTTCATCAGAAAATTGATTTTTTTGGACTCTACCAAAAATGATACAAAATGTCATTTGGATCGGGCCTCATGTTGAATAACCACTTTTTAAAACCCTCACAGTGACCAAAATTGCCATTTTTACAGAGTTTTGCTTACTCAAAATCTTCAATTTTGACCAATTTCAGGCACAGAAAGGACTTTAAACACACTTATTTTAGTTGAAAAAGTAATAACTCACATCCAACCGTCATTTAAAGTCAAAAGATTAAATGTTAAAATTTCATCAATATTGACCATTTTTTCAACGTTCGACTGGTCCGGGGTCATCGTTTTTCATCAGAAAATTGATTTTTGGACTCTACCAAAAATGATTCAACATGTCATTTTGATCAGGCCTCATGTTGAATAACCACTTTTTAAACCCTCACAGTGACCAAAACTGCCATTTTTACAGAGTTTTGCTTACTCAAAATCTTCAATTTTGACCAATTTCAGGCACAGAAAATGACTTTAAACACACTTATTTTAGTTGAAAAAGTAATAACTCACATCCAACCGTCATTTAAAGTCAAAAGATTAAATGTTAAAATTTCATCAATATTGACCATTTTTTTCAACGTTCGACTGGTCCGGGGTCATCGTTTTTCATCAGAAAATGGATTTTTTGGACTCTACCAAAAATGATTCAACATGTCATTTGGATCAGGCCTCATGTTGAATAACCACTTTTTAAACCCTCACAGTGACCAAAACTGCAATTTTTACAGTTTTGCTTACTCAAAATCTTCAATTTTGACCAATTTCAGGCACAGAAATGACTTTAAAACACACTTATTTTAGTTGAAAAAGTAATAACTCACATCCAACCGTCATTTAAAGTCAAAAGATTAAATGTTAAAATTTCATCAATATTGACCATTTTTTCAAACGTTCGACTGGTCCGGGGTCATCGTTTTTCATCAGAAAATGGATTTTTTGGACTCTACCAAAAAATGATTCAAAATGTCATTTGGATCGGGCCTCATGTTGAATAACCACTTTTTAAACCCTCACAGTGACCAAAACTGCCATTTTTACAGAGTTTTGCTTACTCAAAATCTTCAATTTTGACAAATTTCAGGCACAGAAATGACTTTAAACACACTTATTTTAGTTGAAAAAGTAATAACTCACATCCAACCGTCATTTAAAGTCAAAAGATTAAATGTTAAAATTTCATCAATATTGACCATTTTTTCAACGTTCGACTGGTCCGGGGTCATCGTTTTTCATCAGAAAATTGATTTTTTGGACTCTACCAAAAATGATTCAAAATGTCATTTGGATCGGGCCTCATGTTGAATAACCACTTTTTAACCCTCACAGTGACCAAAACTGCCATTTTTACAGAGTTTTGCTTACTCAAAATCTTCAATTTTGACCAATTTCAGGCACAGAAATGACTTTAAACACACTTATTTTAGTTGAAAAAGTAATAACTCACATCCAACCGTCATTCAAAGTCAAAAGATTAAATGTTAAAATTTCATCAATATTGACCATTTTTTCAACGTTCGACTGGTCCGGGGTCATCGTTTTTCATCAGAAAATTGATTTTTGGACTCTACCAAAAATGATTCAAAATGTCATTTGGATCGGGCCTCATGTTGAATAACCACTTACTACTCAAAATCTTCAATTTTGACCAATTTCAGGCACAGAAATGACTTTAAACACACTTATTTTAGTTGAAAAAGTAATAACTCACATCCAACCGTCATTTAAAGTCAAAAGATTAAATGTTAAAATTTCATCAATATTGACCATTTTTTCAACGTTCGACTGGTCCGGGGTCATCGTTTTTCATCAGAAAATTGATTTTTTGGACTCTACCAAAAATGATTCAAAATGTCATTTGGATCGGGCCTCATGTTGAATTACCACTTTTTAAAACCCTCACAGTGACCAAAACTGCCATTTTTACAGAGTTTTGCTTACTCAAAATCTTCAATTTTGACCAATTTCAGGCACAGAAATGACTTTAAACACACTTATTTTAGTTGAAAAAGTAATAACTCACATCCAACCGTCATTTAAAGTCAAAAGATTAAATGTTAAAATTTCATCAATATTGACCATTTTTTCAACGTTCGACTGGTCCGGGGTCATCGTTTTTCATCAGAAAATGGATTTTTTGGACTCTACCAAAAATGATTCAACATGTCATTTGGATCAGGCCTCATGTTGAATAACCACTTTTTAAACCCTCACAGTGACCAAAACTGCCATTTTTACAGAGTTTTGCTTACTCAAAATCTTCAATTTTGACCAATTTCAGGCACAGAAATGACTTTAAACACACTTATTTTAGTTGAAAAAGTAATAACTCACATCCAACCGTCATTTAAAGTCAAAAGATTAAATGTTAAAATTTCATCAATATTGACCATTTTTTCAACGTTCGACTGGTCCGGGGTCATCGTTTTTCATCAGAAAATGGATTTTTTTGGACTCTACCAAAAATGATTCAACATGTCATTTGGATCAGGCCTCATGTTGAATAACCACTTTTTAAACCCTCACAGTGACCAAAACTGCCATTTTTACAGTTTTGCTTACTCAAAATCTTCAATTTTGACCAATTTCAGGCACAGAAATGACTTTAAACACACTTATTTTTAGTTGAAAAAGTAATAACTCACATCCAACCGTCATTTAAAGTCAAAAGATTAAATGTTAAAATTTCATCAATATTGACCATTTTTTCAACGTTCGACTGGTCCGGGGTCATCGTTTTTCATCAGAAAATGGATTTTTTGGACTCTACCAAAAATGATTCAAAATGTCATTTGGATCGGGCCTCATGTTGAATAACCACTTTTTAAACCCTCACAGTGACCAAAACTGCCATTTTTACAGAGTTTTGCTTACTCAAAATCTTCAATTTTGACCAATTTCAGGCACAGAAATGACTTTAAAACACACTTATTTTAGTTGAAAAAGTAATAACTTACATCCAACCGTCATTTAAAGTCAAAAGATTAAATGTTAAAATTTCATCAATATTGACCATTTTTTCAACGTTCGACTGGTCCGGGGTCATCGTTTTTCATCAGAAAATTGATTTTTTGGACTCTACCAAAAATGATTCAAAATGTCATTTGGATCGGGCCTCATGTTGAATAACCACTTTTTAAACCCTCACAGTGACCAAAACTGCCATTTTTACAGAGTTTTGCTTACTCAAAATCTTCAATTTTGACCAATTTCAGGCACAGAAATGACTTTAAACACACTTATTTTAGTTGAAAAAAGTAATAACTCACATCCAACCGTCATTTAAAGTCAAAAGATTAAATGTTAAAATTTCATCAATATTGACCATTTTTTCAACGTTCGACTGGTCCGGGGTCATCGTTTTTCATCAGAAAATTGATTTTTTGGACTCTACCAAAAATGATTCAAAATGTCATTTGGATCGGGCCTCATGTTGAATAACCACTTTTTAAACCCTCACAGTGACCAAAACTGCCATTTTTACAGAGTTTTGCTTACTCAAAATCTTCAATTTTGACCAATTTCAGGCACAGAAATGACTTTAAACACACTTATTTTAGTTGAAAAAGTAATAACTCACATCCAACCGTCATTTAAAGTCAAAAGATTAAATGTTAAAATTTCATCAATATTGACCATTTTTTCAACGTTCGACTGGTCCGGGGTCATCGTTTTTCATCAGAAAATGGATTTTTTGGACTCTACCAAAAATGATTCAACATGTCATTTGGATCAGGCCTCATGTTGAATAACCACTTTTTAAACCCTCACAGTGACCAAAACTGCCATTTTTACAGTTTTGCTTACTCAAAATCTTCAATTTTGACCAATTTCAGGCACAGAATGACTTTAAACACACTTATTTTAGTTGAAAAAGTAATAACTCACATCCAACCATCATTTAAAGTCAAAAGATTAAATGTTAAAATTTCATCAATATTGACCATTTTTTCAACGTTCGACTGGTCCGGGGTCATCGTTTTTCATCAGAAAATGGATTTTTTGGACTCTACCAAAAATGATTCAAAATGTCATTTGGATCGGGCCTCATGTTGAATAACCACTTTTTAAACCCTCACAGTGACCAAAACTGCCATTTTTACAGAGTTTTGCTTACTCAAAATCTTCAATTTTGACCAATTTCAGGCACAGAAATGACTTTAAACACACTTATTTTAGTTGAAAAAGTAATAACTCACATCCAACCGTCATTTAAAGTCAAAAGATTAAATGTTAAAATTTCATCAATATTGACCATTTTTTCAACGTTCGACTGGTCCGGGGTCATCGTTTTTCATCAGAAATTGATTTTTTTGGACTCTACCAAAAATGATTCAAAATGTCATTTTGATCGGGCCTCATGTTGAATAACCACTTTTTAAACCCTCACAGTGACCAAAACTGCCATTTTTACAGAGTTTTGGCTTACTCAAAATCTTCAATTTTGACCAATTTCAGGCACAGAAATGACTTTAAACACAACTTATTTTAGTTGAAAAAGTATTAACTCACATCCAACCGTCATTTAAAGTCAAAAGATTAAATGTTAAAATTTCATCAATATTGACCATTTTATCAACGTTCGACTGGTCCGGGGTCATCGTTTTT
>NW_028242878.1:0-56355 GCF_964263255.1 Lissotriton vulgaris
AGCATGGGCGAATTTTGCGAATCCGGCGTCTGCGAATTTGCGTATTTGCGAACTCGCAATCCGCAAAACTCCACGAATTCTCGCGAATTTGGGGATTTTTTTTTTGTGTTCGCAAGGGTTTCTGCCAGTTCGCGAGGGTTTTGTACCAGTTCGCAATTGTGAACTTACTTGTCGGCTCGCAACGGTCGCGACTATGTTGTTTCTACGTCTGGTTCATCATCACAGGTTCACAGCACCCTCTGTTTCACCACTGCCACCCTCTGTTTCACCCATGCCACCCTCTGGTACATCAATGCCACCCTCTGGTTCATCACTGTAGATTATGGGGGGAAAAGCAAGCACATCTGCCCTGCTTCAACTGACATGAATTAGTTTGGGGTTGATTTAAAAATGTGTCACTGTTTTAAAATTCCAGTCTGGCACCTGCTTCCTTATCTGTAATTTGCTTTCTGTTGCAGTGCAATTTTTTTTTCCAGGACCTTTGTGGCCTACTTGTAGCTATTCTATGAGTCTGCTGTGAGGGTCAGAGCAGGGTCATAGAATAGTTGCAAGTAGGCAACTGAACTCTGGAGGGGCCCCTCAGGAAGTCCTACAGGGAATAGTTACTAATGATGAGTTTAAACTTTTGCACCTGCTGAGTGCTTTCAGTTTTTCAAAACTCGTTTTTCTGCAATTTCGCAGGATTCCCGGGGCGCGAACTTGCGCGAGATCGAATTCGGAAGCCGCGAATTCGTGCGAATATGCGATTTGTTTTTTGCAGCGTGTTAGTTCGCAAGGTTTTGTGTGTTTTAGCGAGCCGCGTGTAGCGCAACGGTGCGAAGTTACCCTCACGGTCGTGCACGGCCATCTTGTTTGCATGACGTATTTTCGTTTCCGGCCATGATGTGTAATCTCGCAAAGTGTGCGGCTCGCTAGTACAATTTCGCGTGTAGTCGTGAGGAAAATCTCGCGCGAACTTACCCACGCGGTCGTGAACGGGCGCGGCCATCTTGTTTCTCATTCATTGCTACGGTTCTGGGCATGCTTTTTGTATCCTCTCTGAATCTCTGCCATCCTTTGCTTGTTTGAAGTTTTTTTTAATCTATTTTACTTATTATCTATCCCTCTATTTTTCTAGCTCTATATTTTTGTGTTTTCTGCTACTTTTGGTTAATTTTAAACTACTTTTTTAAACTCTTTTCTTTTCTTCTTCCCTATTCTATTTCTTCTTTATTATTTAGCTTCCTTTCTGCCCAGACCGTGGTAAAGGGAGCCGGGAAGCATCCTGAGAAGGGGAAGGGTCCCGCACCCCGTGCCCGGCTCCTGTGCGGGCGTTTGAGGGGGAGCAGGTCGCAGCCCGGGAGATCTTCAGCGCGGAGGAGGTGGCCGCACTAATTTTTTATGTTTAGCGCCGCCTCCCCAGGACCATCATGGCAGGTGGCAAGACCGCTAGCGGGTACGGGATCCAGGAGCGCCAGAAGTGGTGGGAGAAGGTGTGCCGGGCCATGTACAGACACTCTCGGGTCCAGCGCACCTACAACCAGGCCACCCACCGTTGGACGGATCTCCTGGACCGGGAACGCGATCTGCTCGACCTACTCGGCCTTGAGATCCCCGGGCTTGGTGAGTAGTAGTAGCTATTTCTTTACTACTCTGTTTTCTCCTGCTCTATGTGTTATTATATTGCAAATTTTTGTTTTTTACCAAGAGCAGTAGTGCTGCTGATTACATTGTAGGTAAATTATATTTCAAAATCTTCTGTGCATTTCAGGTGCACTGCTCTCCTTCTCAGTAGCGTTGCTACTATGCTTATTTGTTTTCGATTTTGTGTTCATTTTATTGGCCTGTGAAATTATGTATGAGTGTAGTTTAAAGAACTGCGTAATGCTAGACACTAAGGGTCAGATTTTTAATTACCGGCGCATCCCTGCAAAGTAGCAGGGATGCGCCAGTAATTGTGCTCCACGCCACCACCACCCATGGTGCGCCGTACTTACAATGCGGCGCACCATGGGCCCAAAACGTCACCAAAGCGTTACGCATCTGTGCCGTTAAGGCGGCGCATTGCTGGAGTTGCGCCGCAACGATGGCGCAGCTCCAGCAATGCTCTGGGGTGCCCTATCTCCCCAATGCTACGTCAAGCCGTACGTCTGCTTCAGGAAGGCGCAGGGTTTGAGTCACGCATCATTGTCCTCAAAGTGACTGATTGAAATCTTGTAGATTTCCCTCAGCCACTTTTAGGATGCGTTCCTGCGCAGGAACGCCCTCCCTTGCGCCGGAACGCCCCCTGATGGCGCAAGGCTTTACAACGTGATGCATCTCCCATATGCGTCACAGTGTTAATATACGCCGCACCATGGCGCCTCTTTTGTTCTGCCGCTGCATCACAAAAGTCACGCAACAATGGAGCAAAAGCGCCGCAAGGGGTTTCTAAATCAGCCCCTACAGACTCAAGTCCAGTCCTTCCTTTGTACACATGGCAATAAGAAGAAATAGTGGTGGTGGATTGATAGTTTGAGTATTTTAATGACTGGTTAATGTAGTAGGAAACTTTTTAGTGTTGTCGCTGATCTGCAATCACGATGGACTTTGTCTGTCACTTTGCGTGCTGCGGACTGCTGCCTGCCAGTCCTAGGCGAACCTTTTTAGTAGTTTGTTTAGTGAGTTACATAAGAACTTTCCAAGTCGACGGTCCGCAAATCAAGCAATACTAATAACGTAGTAGACCACATGAGATCGGTCAATATATCCCGTGGAATAGTTGTCTATTTGTTATTTCGCCAAAATATTTTGTTATTGTTCTTTTGAAATGTTTGATTTGGTTGACAAATATCATCCATGTTTTCTGGTCTTTCTTTCTTTCATGTTGTACATCAGCTCCCCCCAGGGGCAAGAGGGCATTGAAGGAGGCTCCTGCTGCTGCTGAACAGGATCGGTCAGGCGAGGGCTCCTTTGCTGGCCCCGGTAAGTTTTAATTTTAATATAGAGTACCTATTTTTTCCTAGCGTTCCTCATTCGATTTTTTCTAAATCGTCTTTGATCTTCTTGTAGACTGTATCTAAATTCTTATCCTGCCTTGACTATGACTCCCTGTGGTATTACTAGATTATTCTTATTAGTCTGTCTGTGTAGCTAAGTAAGATTGCACATTTGGCAATTCCATTGGACTCCCATTCTAGTCAGCAATAGCTCTATGCACTGAGTGCAGTCCTCTGGGATTGTCCATAATGTCTTTTCAAGTCTTCTAAATGTTTATGCTTTGACAATTGCCAACAATAAAAAGGTGAATGGCCACCAAGAAAGAATAAGATACTACTTTACTTTTGGTTTGGATAGGAGGACAATCCATTCTACTACTGTTGCAGAGACAAATCTGCACAAACAGAACTATGGACACTAAATAGTGCATTGTTTATCAATTATAATAGGCGCAGGTAGACTTTCCACATACCTCAGTGATATCAGACTTTGAAGAACCCCCAATCTCCTTACTGACTAGATAGTGTCGCAGAGTCATTTAGCTCCCAAATTCATCGATGATTGATCCCCAATGATGATTATCCAACGCAGGACAAGAGTACGGAGTCAGAGTCCAGAAGTGTCAGAGGCACGGACTCATGCTTGCAAATTGCAAAACCTTTTGCTCATTCACTCATGACCAAAAACCACAGAGTCTATTTAAGTTTTAAAGCTTTATTAAAAGTAAAAATATTTATTAAAATCAAGCTTGTCATAAAACAGAAACGGTTGATTAAAAATGGAAAAGTGCTAATAGTGATTTATTTCACACATTTATTGTGGGCGAGCCGAGCCCTCACCTGGTTTGAACTTTAATTTTTCTTTTTGGTGATGAATCGTTGGTCCCTCTGTCCTAGTGGTGATGATGATGATGATTTTTTTCTTAGAAGTGAAGCTTCTGTCTGTTATGAGAAAAATGGTGCTTGTTAAAAAGCAAGCAGTCATCAGTTGTGCCAAAAAGTGCAGCAAGACAAGACCCTTCACTGGAAAATTTTACTTTAGAGTAGACAGTCACAAATTATTAGATTGGTTTCTGTATTCACATTTCTTCATTGCTAGACAAAATTCTAGTGAGTGGTGTATGTCTATGAAATCTAACATTCTTAAATGTACTTTGCAGGTGGAACATCTGGTGCTGGGCCCAGCGCGGAGGTGGAGGAGGAATGCTCTGGGGAGGAGGCAGTGAAAGTGCCGGACCAAACTGCTTTGCGGGTTGCCACGGTAGTGGCGGGCAGTGGTAAGCTCTTATATTCCTTACTTATTGAGATTGCAGACTGCATAGTGTGCTGCTTCCTGTGAGAAAACGTAAGGTTTGTCCAGATGGGAGACATGAAGAAGAATGATTGACATTTAGGGGCCTATTATGATGGCGGACGGACCTGAGTCCGTCCGCCACCAAAGAGTAGGAGGGACCGTCCGCAGGGGCAGTGGCGGTCCCTCCGTGGTAATTAGGATGTGACCGCCACCCTGGCGGTCACATCCTGTATTTTTATCATTGCGGCGGGTGCTGCTTGAAGGAGCACCCGCCGCAATGATAAAAATGTAAGTTGTGCATTTGCATGCACAAAGCGGCAGGCACCGCGTGGTGCCTGCCGCTTTGTGCAGGCAAATGCAGGGGGGTACCATAGGTACCCCCCATGTGCACCCCCCACCCCCCCTTCACCTCTGGGGGCCCGCAACGGACCCCCCAAAAAAATCCGTATGCCTTTGCACGTCGAAAATGCCGCCGTGTAAAGGCATGTGTTCCTCCAGACATCCTAATATGGCTGGCGGTGTCTGATAGACACCACCAGCCATGTTAGTGCTTTTCCGCTGCTGACGGGAGGCGACCGCGGCGGAAAAGCTGCGGACTGAAAAACGATCCCCCAGCCATCCTAATCTGGCGGGGGGTCTTTTTCAGTCTGCTGCGGATTTCCGCATCCTCTGGGCTGGCGGTGGCTTCCGCCGGCCCGGAGGATGCGGGAAATCCGCAATCCTAATCTGCCCCATAGTTTGAATGGATGGATGCCTGGATCATGGTACTATCTGACTCTTAGATAGCATATGTGTATCTAGCGAGAGTAGATGGTCACTGGATGAACTAAGTGTTACTTTGAAGAGCATGTAACACCGCACCCGCACGTCCGTCCCAGTGTAGGAAAGGCAAGGAAAAGTAGTTGTAATTTTGTCCGAATACTACCATGCATAGTAGCAGTAGTTTGTATTGCAAGCACAGCATATATCCGGCTATTACGATGGCCACTCACTACCTCTGTTAATAAGTTTAGTAGAACTCGGTCATTCATGTGTGGATGTATCACTGTTCACTCAATAAAAATCAAAGCACCTAAAGTCATCCCATATGTAAGTAAATACATACCATGTGCAGGGATATATGACGTTACAACGCGTCCTATTACAACGCATACCGTTACAACGCATCTTTTACAACGCGAATACTGTTACAACGCATGTTTTTACAACGAGTACTATAACAACGCAAAATAGTACTTTATTAGCAAAAATACCATTACAACGCAAAAATAAATATATATATATATTTTTTTGTACAATAAAACCTGGCACGGGATGCAGGGAAAATAGGGGTTTTGGGTGGGGAAGTGTATTAAATTTTGAAGAAAAAAACTACCATATTATAACGAAAACTAAGTATTTTTTTATAAATAAATACGCGAGTATAAAAATTAATACTCGAGTACTTAAATTAATACTCTGACTGCTAAAAATTATCTCATTTTACCACATTACATTTCAAAATAAAAAAAAATAACTGAAACATCAATTATTTGCACGATATTTATCCTTGCAGATATTGGAACAGATATAGTATGATTAATAGACGCCATTTTAAGAAGGTATTGAATTGATTAGTCCTACTATTATTTCAATGAATTAATACCACAACACTTTATCCAAAATGGATGCCAAAACGGCAGAGTTAACGCGAACAAAATTACTTGTAATTAATTTTTAAAATATACGTTTACAGAGAAATAATTTGAAAATTAAAAACCATTTCTAACGCATATTTTTAATAATAAAATTGAGTCAGTAAGCGAAACTTATAAATAGGAGGCAGACACCATTTTGGAACTAGTTGATCCTCAACTACCCGAGAGAGCAGACGAGAAATCTGAACCTCTGACCGTTTCACCTTTTGAGACCCGTTTTACTAACAGAGCGAAAGAATAAAACGATTTACAAGTGAGTAACCTTAATAGAAAACGATAACAAAATGAGAACATTTTATTTAAAGTGAATGTCGAATAAATTAATAATAAATATCATTATTATTTAAACATTTAACTGTTATTTCGAAAATATTACTGAGATTTATTAAACAAAAACGTGAAAGAAACACATATTAAGAAAGAACGCTGAATATATATTTTAATATACAACTATTTCTGATGACTAGAAAAATAAAACGCAATAACATTTAATTGCGTTAACATAAAGTTAAAATGTGTTTAATGTATTACTCATAGAAATCACTTCATAGCCGCAGAAAACGTGTGACCAGGAAAATTATTCTATTCGAGACTACGAACCGTTTTTTTCAACTTATAAAAAGGTACATATTCAGTACTTTTTGAACAACTTTATAATGCATTATTCGAAATAAGTCGCATTATAAATACATGTTGTAAATTATTTTGACAGAGAAATCACTTCAAAAATAAATTCCACTTCATAACTGCCAGAATAAAGTGACTCGACATCTTTTGAAAAAGGTAATAAAAATTATTTTATGGCAGAGTAAATACTGCAATTTTTATTAAAAACATGTAGACTAGAAACAGATTAATTAATATTATTTTTTTATGTTTAAGATACAAAAACCGAGGCTTGATAAGAGTTAAGAAAAATCATCCATCTGTGGAAAAATCAAACATCTAACCTTCGTTTCAAAAGGTAAATCCGAAATTAAATAATAAATATATGTTATATATATAAAATGGGGTGAGTCTGTGACATTTATGAACATTTGGTCCATCATGTATTGTGTTTAGAAACTCCACAAGTATAAATTACTACTCAATCTTATGGTAAATGCTGCAGGGGGTAAAATTGTCAATAGTCTTGTATTATATATTAGTGTTCATAAACGAGGTAAGTGCAGGAAAAAAAGAAAAATTTTATGATAATGTAAAGGTTTAAATTAATAAACAAACTCCAAATAAAAACTATAAGGGTAAAAATGTTGAAAACCGAAATATATAAATTACTATTTCAACTCCGGGTAAGTGCTGCAGTAGAGAAAGTGCTGCTTAGCCTAAAACTAAAACATTATATTCCTCATCCAAATAAGTGCTGCAGTATAAAAAGTGCAAGATAAAATAGAGGTATTAATTAGTTTTCAAAATCCGGGTAAGTGCTGCAGTAGGAAAAGTGCAGGATAGTATAGAGGTAAAAATTACTATTCCAACTCCAGATAAGTACTGCAGTAGGGAAAGTGCAGAATAGAACAGAGGTATATTTTTCGATTCTATCATCTTTTAAACATTTTCTAAATATCACTGAACATCAATAAAACTAATAATAAATAGAAAACATGTAAACAATGTACTTTTAAGAGTCCTAATTAATCAGAAAGCATAAGTCACATTTTTTTTACCATTTATTATTTCCAGTGTACTAGCCACCAAAACGAATATCCTGAAAAACAACAGCTGAAGGAAAGAACCAGATCAAATACACGTTTCAAGTGAAAAAAACTCCAATTTTAAAAGAAAGTGAAATCCATCATAAATAATACATATAACAATATAAAATGCATTTAAATTGCAAGCAACAGAAGATATATTGCTGAAGTATATAAACGAATAAAATATAAGTAAAAAATACTATTCCTATTCTAAGTAAGTGCTGCATTAGGGAAAGTGCTGGAGAGTATAGAGGTATAAAGTGCTATTGAGACTCCAAGTAAATGCTGAAGTTGGAGAAAGTGCTGGATAGTCTAGAGATGTAAATTACTATTCCAACTCTGGGTAAGTGCTGCAGTAGGGAAAGTGCTGGATAGTCTAGAGGTGTAAATTACTATTCCAACTCCGGGTAAGTGCTGCAGTAGGGAAAGTGCTGGACAGTCTAGAGGTGTAAATTACTATTCCAACTCCAGGTAATCGCTGCAGTAGGGAAAGTGCTGGATAGTCTAGAGGTGTAAATTACTATTCCAACTCCGAGTAAGTGCTGCAGTAGGGAAAGTGCTGGATAGTCTAGAGGTATAAATTACTATTCCAACTCCGAGTAAGTGCTGCAGTAGGGAAAGTGCAGGATAGTATCGAGGTATAAATTACTATTCCAACTCCGGGTAAGTGCTGCAGTAGGGAAAGTGCAGGATAGTATCGAGGTATAAATTACTATTCCAACTCCGGGTAAGTGCTGCAGTAGGGAAAGTGCTGGATAGTCTAGAGGTGTAAATTACTATTCCAACTCCAGGTAAGTGCTGCAGTAGGGAAAGTGCTGGATAGTCTAGAGGTGTAAATTACTATTCCCACTCCGGTAAGTGCTGCAGTAGGGAAAGTGCTGGATAGTCTAGAGGTGTAAATTACTATTCCAACTCCGGGTAAGTTCTGCAGTAGGGAAAGTGCAGGATAGTCTAGAGGTGTAAATTACTATTCCAACTCTGAGTAAGTGCTGAAGTAGGAAAAGTGCTGGATAGTCTAGAGGTATAAATTAGTATTCCAACTCCAGGTAAGTGCTGCAGTAGGGAAAGTGCAGGATAGTATAGAGGTATAAATTACTATTCCAACTCCGGCGAAGTGCTGCAGTAGGGAAAGTGCTGGATAGTCTAGAGGTGTAAATTACTATTCCAACTCCGGGTAAGTGCTGCAGTAGGGAAAGTGCTGGATAGTCTAGAGGTGTAAATTACTATTCCAACTCCGGGTAAGTGCTGCAGTAGGGAAAGTGCTGGATAGTCTAGAGGTGTAAATTACTATTCCAACTCCGGGTAAGTGCTGCAGTAGGGAAAGTGCTGGACAGTCTAGACGTGTAAATTACTATTCCAACTCCAGGTAAGTGCTGCAGTAGGGAAAGTGCTGGATAGTCTAGAGGTGTAAATTACTATTCCAACTCTGAGTAAGTGCTGCAGTAGGGAAACTGCTGGATAGTCTAGAGGTATAAATTACTATTCCAACTCCGAGTAAGTGCTGCAGTAGAGAAAGTGCTGGATAGTATAGAGGTATGAATTACTATTCCAACTCCGGGTAAGTGCTGCAGTAGGGAAAGTGCAGGATAGTCTAGAGGTGTAAATTACTATTCCAACTCCGGGTAAGTGCTGCAGTAGGGAAAGTGCTGGATAGTCTAGAGGTGTAAATTACTATTCCAACTCCGGGTAAGTGCTGCAGTAGGAAAAGTGCTGGATAGTCTAGAGGTGTAAATTACTATTCCAACTCCGGGTAAGTGCTGCAGTAGGGAACGTGCTGGATAGTCTAGAGGTGTAAATTACTATTCCAACTCCGGGTAAGTGCTGCAGTAGGGAAAGTGCTGGATAGTCTAGAGATATAAATTACTATTCCAACTCCGGGTAAGTGCTGCAGTAGGGAAAGTGCAGGATAGTATAGAGGTATAAATTACTATTCCAACTCCGAGTAAGTGCTGCAGTAGGGAAAGTGCAGGATAGTATAGTGGTATGAATTACTATTCCAACTCCGGGTAAGTGCTGCAATAGGGAAAGTGCTGAATAGTCTAGAGTAATTGCCGGATAGTCTAGAGGAATAAATCACTATTCCAACTCAGGGTAAGTGGTGCAGTTAAGAAAATGCTAGATAGATTACAGGTATAATTTTCAAATCAAACGTCTTTTTAAAATTATGTAACTCTATAATTGAACATTAATTAAATGTATATTAAATTGAAAATCATGTAAACATTGTACTTATAAATAGTCGCTTTCTTCAGAAATCATAAGTCACAATTTTTTTACCATATATTTTTTCCAGAGTACAACCCACCAAAAGCAATATCTTCAAAACCAACAGCTGAAGGAAAAAACTAGATCAAAAACACATTTCAACTGAAAAAAGCTCCAATTTGAAAAGTAAGTGAAATTCCAAATAAATTATACACATAAGAATAGAGCATGAGTGAAAATTGTTAATATAAATTACTAAGTAAAAGAAAGTAGCTACACAGAAAAAACACAATTAAAAGCTACAGAAGGTATAAAGCTAGACAATGTAAACGTATAAGTTTATATATTAGTTCTGCATAACTGCTACAATCAAAAAAGTGCTGGATAGTAAAGAGGTTTTAAATTCTTTTTCAAATCTGAGTAAGTGCAGCAGTAGAGAAAGTGCTGGATAGTATAGAGGTTTAAATTACAATTCCAACTCCGGGTAAGTGCTGCAGTAGGGAAAGTGCTGGATAGTAAAGAGGTTTTAAATTCTATTTCAAATCTGAGTAAGTGCAGCAGTAGAGAAAGTGCTGGATAGTCTAGAGGTGTAAATTACTATTCCAACTCCGGGTAAGTGCTGCAGTAGGGAAAGTGCTGGATAGTCTAGAAGTGTAAATTACTATTCCAACTCCAGGTAAGTGCTGCAGTAGGGAAAGTGCTGGATAGTCTAGAGTAATTGCCGGATAGTCTAGAGGAATAAATTACTATTCCAACTTAAGTTAAGTAGTGCAGTAGAGAAAATGCTAGATAGAATACAGGTATAATTTTCAAATCAAACGTCTTTTAAAAATTATGTTACTCTATAATTGAACATCAATTAAATGTATATTAAATTGAAAATCATGTAAATATTGTACTTTTAAATAGTCGCTTTCTTCAGAAATCATAAGTCACAATTTTTTAACCATATATTTTTTCCAGAGTACAACCCACCAAAAGCAATATCTTCAAAACCAACAGCTGAAGCAAAAAACTAGATCAAAAACACATTTCAACTGAAAAAAGCTCCAATTTGAAAAGTAATTGAAATTCTAAATACATTATACACATAAGAATAGAGCATGAGTCAAAATTGTTAATATAAATTACTAAGTAAAAGAAAGTAGCTACCCAGAAAAAACACAATTAAAAGCTACAGAAGGTATAAAGCTAGACAATGTAAACGTATAAGTTTATATATTAGTTCTGCATAACTGCTACAATCAAAAAAGTGCTGGATAGTAAAGAGGTTTT
Organism: Lissotriton vulgaris; assembly: GCF_964263255.1. NCBI lineage: Eukaryota > Metazoa > Chordata > Amphibia > Caudata > Salamandridae > Lissotriton > Lissotriton vulgaris. The sequence continues at coordinate 11,126 of NW_028242878.1, forward strand.
AAATTCTATTCCAAATCTGAGTAAGTGCAGCAGTAGAGAAAGTGCTGGATAGTCTAGAGGTGTAAATTACTATTCCAACTCCGAGTAAGTGCTGCAGTAAGGAAAGTGCAGGATAGTATAGAGGTATGAATTACTATTACAACTCTGGATAAGTGCTGCAGTAGGGAAAGTGCAGGATAGTATAGAGGTATAAATTACTATTCCAACTCCGGATAAGTGCTGCAGTAGGGAAAGTGCTGGATAGTATAGAGGTTTAAATTACTATTCCAACTCCGGGTAAGTGCTGCAGTAGGGAAAGTACTGGATAGTCTAGAGGTATAAATTACTATTCCAACTCCGGGTAAGTGCTGCAGTAGAGACAGTGCTGGATAGTCTAGATGTGTAAATTACTATTCCAACTCCAGGCAAGTGCTGCAGTAGGGAAAGTGCTGGATAGTCTAGAGGTGTAAATTACTATTCCAACTCCGGATAAGTGCTGCAGTAGGGAAAGTGCTGGATAGTCTAGAGGTGTAAATTACTATTCCAACTTCGGGTAAGTGCTGCAGTAGGGAAAGTGCTGGATAGTCTAGAGGTGTAAATTACTATTCCAACTCCGGGTAAGTGCTGCAGTAGGGAAAGTGCTGGATAGTCTAAAGGTATAAATTACTATTCCAACTCCGGGTATGTGCTGCAGTAGGGAAAGTGCTGGATAGTATAGAGGTATAAATTACTATTCCAACTCTGAATAAGTGCTGCAGTAAGGAAAGTGCAGGATAGTATAGAGGTATGAATTACTATTCCAACTCAAAGTAAGTGCTACATTAGGGAAAGTGCTGGATAGTTCAGTACTAAAGATACCAGCAATTGTATGAATATATTGTGCAGTAATGTAACACAAATGGCATATACTAAACATAACATATTTGTAAATGCTACAAAAATTACAATTATGAAATGATTTTCAAAAAATTAATATCATTTATTTTTCTTTTCAGACAATGTCTACACATCCTACCGCTAACTATATCAAGTCCAGGAAAGGAAATCGACTCCTTAATCATGCAGGTTACATTTATTGTAAGGAAAGGATAAGTTTTCCACGGAATCATTGGAGATGCGTGCAATACTTTACAACCCGTTGCAGCGGCAGAGCGGTTACGGTCGATGACATTATTGTAAGAACAACCGACCATAACCACTCTGCCTCTGCAATGGAAGTTGATGTAAGAGAAACAGTAAATGAGATGAAAGTTATTGCAAGCACCTCCAATGATTCCACTGGATCAATTTTGAGAGAGGTTGCTCAGCATGTCCCTACCCATGTTGCTAGTAATATGCCTACCATTCATAATTTGCGTAGAATTATACAACGTCAAAAGCAGGCAAGTAATACTCAAATTAGTACTCCACATAGCTTTTCTGATATCAATATTCCACACAAACTTACTATTTCTTTTGCTAATTAACCTTTCCTTCTGCATGATAATGAAAACCCTTTAAAGCGTATCCTAATTTTTAGTACTCCCCGCAACCTTTTAAAGCTTGAAAGTAGTGAAATTTGGATGATGGATGGAACGTTTAAAAGCACGCCCCATCCATTCACCCAAATTTATACTATACACGCAAAAATAAACAATAGTGTAATACCCCTAGTGTATAGTTTGCTGCCTGATAAGACTTTTGCAACTTACACAGAATTTTTAACTGTGATTAAATCTAAAACTAACCAAAGCCCTAGGAAAATAATAATGGATTTTGAATTGAGCATGATCAATGTGATCAACAAAATGTACACGGATACCCAAATTCAGGGGTGTTTTTTCCATTTTTCCCAGGCATGCTGGCGTAAATTACAGAAAACACCCTTAGTTACAGAATACTCAACAGACAGCAAACTTCAAGTCGAATTAAAAAGACTAACAGCTCTTTGTTTTGTCCCTCCCGAAAGTGTAGATGAGTACTACACTGCCATTACAGAATCAGAATATTATTTAACAAACAAAGATAAATTGGCACCAATTCTAAATTATATGGAAGACACATGGATTGGACACCTAGGCAGATCGGGTCGCAGGAGGAAGCCACGTTTCCATGTGGAGTGGTGGAACTGTTATTCGAGTTGCCTACAGGGAGAGGCTAAAACAAATAATGCCATTGAGGGATGGCATAACTCCTTCAATCATGTAATTGGAAAACCCCACCCGAATTTCTATTCATTTCTTGAAACTTTGAAGAAGGAGCAAAGTTTTCAAGAAATGAGATTATCACAAACTCTCACAGGTAGTCTAAACTCACGGATTACTCAAAGAACTAAGGAAATGTCTGAACGACTATTGGGACTTATACAACAGTTTTCATTGTGTGTGGCTCTAGATTACCTTGAGAATCTTGCTAACATCCTTTCTTTTTAAACACATATTGACATTACTTACCTGCTTTGCTCTAAATTTACTCCCTTTCTAATTTTAATTGGCAAATTTTTTTTTTTTTTTTTTAAATTCTAAATTATATGTTGGGTCACCAATCTTTTTAATAATTTTTATTTTTCAAAAGTAGGTATTTTTTTAAACAGTTTCATAATCATCCCCTTATAACCAATAATATTTTTTTTCCTTTTCAAAATAAAAATATTTGTTTATTTTGAAAATATTATTAGCAAACAAAATGTTTTGCATTATTGCTAATCTTTTCCACATTACTTTGCAAATGTTGTAAATGCATTTTTCATAGCTTATACTCTTCTTCTTTGCAGTCTACACCGTACAAATATTGATAAAACTATTTCTTAAAGCAGTAACTTGATATTCCTATGATATTACCGATATAGACAAATTATTTAACCTTATGTTTTCAAAAAATAGTTTACAACAATCTTAAATGTTTTTGAACAAAACCTCATTATTTTTGTACCATTCTAGCCTTTTTTTTAACCAAAATAAAGTTAAGCTTCACCTAATTTTTCTGCAAAGAATGAAAAACAATTCGACCTTTCATATGTACTATCTTATTTAAGAATAAATTATCAATGCATAAAAATCAACAGAACAAAAAATTAGCAAAATGTGTTTTTTTTTCCCAAAATGTAGTAACTCAAATATAATCCATAAATATATACTTCAGCTTTTTTTTCTAAAAAGAGTGATAAACAATTCGGCCTTTCATAATATTTTTTTTCCAAATTATACAACACTTCCAAACAAAACTAAATTATCCTTTTCCACAAATCACGAAAACACCATGGGATATATCACTGTTTACTATCGATTTATGTTTTATCAACAATTACGTGAAACTAACTTTCTCAAACATCGTTTTGCAAAACTTTTTCTTCGAATGAAAATGCATTTTAATACATTGCATACCAAAAGATTTCCATTTTTTATACATACAGTGTAAATCACTTAGTCTGCATTAAATACAACTAATTCTTCTTAAATTAAAGTTTCCGATCTTCCCCCACCCTCCGACCCAACATAGGCATATTCTAGAAATACGGGTATCGACATGTCTTCTTATTTACATTTTTTACAAATTGAGCAACCTCAACTTATCCTATCCTTACAATAAATGTTAATCTTTTTATCTGTAAAATTATTATTTAAGGTTTAAGTTGTTTCCTACCTGGACGTAGATCAGCTTCCAGCTGCTTCCTGCTCCGATACTCCACAAAATGGCCGATGACGCTCACGTAAACGTCATGACGTCAAAATGTGCTGCAACGATAAAGAAAGGACTAATGTACATTTAGATATAATACATATATAGTGATAAAGTTATTTTTTATATATATTTTTCTATTATGTATATAAATGTACAAAAATATGCATTAAATTAATACAAATTGGATGTTTTTTTCAAAATTATTTGTCAATACAGAAATAAAAACTAAACTGATTTAAGTACTGATTTCTAGTTATTTTTTAATAATACATTTTTTAATTTCGAAACAAATTTCATTTAAATTAACTACTTTCATTACTTACCTGTTTACTTCTTAATTTTCCCTTATTTTCCGAATCTTTCCTGTGCTTTCCTTTTCTATTATTCCGGACCGCTATACACATATCATGAAATCATGAAAATAAATAAAGGACAAATGTATCCATTGAAAACAATATAAAACCGTGGGAACCATAATTTTGAAAAGTGTAAAACAAATATATTCTCAATGTAATAATTTTTAAAATATAAACTAAATATTTTATAATTAATATTTTTTTATCCTTTAAATTCAAATAATATATACTGATTTTTTATAAATATAAAATTGTTGTAAAGTACCATATTTTATAAATAAATATTTTTACAAAACAAATCAATATATTACATCAAACTTATAACAAAATTTCCATTTATTTTAATTACATATATATAATACTTATTTTTTTACATTTAATAAATATATATAATAGAGTTGTATAGTAGCCAAAAAAACTATCAATAATAATTTAATATATTAATAATACAGATTTAAAATTTGAAAATTAATACAATATATATTACTACTTTAGTAGCCTTTTTTATTTACTTAAATACTCTTTTAAAAAACTAATATTAAATTAATGTTTGGAATTTTTTAAAATTATTTTAAATATTATAGTCCCTTATAAATTAAATAAATTAATAATCTTTTAAAATACATTTAAAATAGTATACAAAAAAATACTCAAATTAATAAATTAATAAATTAATACTTCAAAAATAAAATAGGAAATTGTATTAGAAAAATATAGTCATATTTAGTACTAAAAAATTAATACTATTATACCCTTTTTCTAAATTATATTTTATTAAGTCCCCTTTTTTAAAAAAAATATTATATAAATTAAAAATATATAAATTAATTCAATAGTACCCAAATTAATACTCTAATAAATAAAGAAATTAATACTAAAATTTAAAATATAACATTGTTATATTAAAAAATAGTATTATTTAATAATAAAAAAAATGAAATAATTAATAAATATATAATAATTCTATAGTACCCAAATTAATACTCTAATTAATAAATTATTTATTTAAAACTTAAAAATAACATATTAAATAGTAATAGTAAAGAATATTAATATATATTAATAAAACATTAATACTATAATACCCTTTTTTAAAAAAAAATTATATTACATATAATTTTATCAATAAAATCCAAATATATCATCAAAAAATGCGTTGTAAAAGTACCTGCGTTGTAAAAGTACTAGCGTTGTAACAGTATGAGTTATAAAAGTATGCGTTGTAACAGTATTTGCGTTGTAAAAGATCCGTTTTAATGGTATTGCATTGTAAAAAATGCGTTGTAACAGTTGTATACCCATGTGCAGTGATAGATAATCAGATTATTTATCTTCTTAATTATCCTTTTCTAGTATTCATTGGCACTGTAGGGTGAAACTTAAATTAATTAAGCAGTAGCCCTTGTAACAGTGTATTCTCAGTGCCACCCGTAATAGAAAAGTAAGAGCATCACCACCTGTATGTACTGGACTGGTACAGTAACGCAAGTCTGTCTCACTCATCATGGCGGGTGTCTGTTTTCCTCGGGTGCAAGTTGACTGCGCTGGCATTATGCCGCCTTGCAGAAGTTAACGTACCAATTTTGCTAAACAAGAGAGAAGAAGAAGAATAAGACTGGTGTACTGTCATTGTCGACTCTAATGGAGTGAGTCCATAGTGCTTGTAGAATTGATTCCTTAAACTCCCACTAATGTTAGAGCAAGGGTGAAGAAGTGGGAGGTTAGATAGATACTGGCCACAATAGTTATGTACTGCAATTGCAAGTTGCTAGTTCTACTGTGACATAACTTTCTGCTGAATCATTTTTTGTTAATCTTAAAGAGCATTGGTAAAAGACTATGTCTTTCTTTCTTCATATAGATGCTCCTTCCAAACCAACCGGGAAGGAGCTGGCTAGACAGGCCCGGCAACGGAGGCTGGAGGCCACTGTCGCTGAATATCGGCGGCTGGTGGCCCAGGAGGAGGGGGACACGCAGTCTACCACAACATCTACCGGGACAGCTGCATCCTCCTCTGCGCTCCCTGGGTCATCCAGACGGTGCAGGTCTCCAGCGGTACGGAGCCGGGGTACCGCAGCCACCCGCCACCGCCGAGCAAAGAAATCAGCTGCCCCCCACAGCAGTTGCAAGAAACGTATGCACCGCCTTTCCCTGAGGGTTTCCTACCTCGAGCAGGAGCTGCTCAACACCAAAACCCTGCTTGAGACCCTTCGCAAGGAGCATTCCAACCTGGCCCGGAAATTCAACAGCAGCAGCCAGCAGTAGGAGGAGACTGTCCCTTGCCCCTTTTTTAAAGACTTCTGGGGGCGTGGGAATTGGGAGTTGGGTTTTTTCACTTTTTTGGACTTTTCACGGACATTCGTTGGGGTTAGGGAGTGGGGGTGGGTTGGGTCATGTGGGAGAATATTTTTGTCAGGGATATAAATATACTTTAAACTTTATCTTAGCATGTTTTTTTTTTTTAAATTCTAAATTATATGTTGGGTCACCAATCTTTTTAATAATTTTTATTTTTCAAAAGTAGGTATTTTTTTAAACAGTTTCATAATCATCCCCTTATAACCAATAATATTTTTTTTCCTTTTCAAAATAAAAATATTTGTTTATTTTGAAAATATTATTAGCAAACAAAATGTTTTGCATTATTGCTAATCTTTTCCACATTACTTTGCAAATGTTGTAAATGCATTTTTCATAGCTTATACTCTTCTTCTTTGCAGTCTACACCGTACAAATGTTGATAAAACTATTTCTTAAAGCAGTAACTTGATATTCCTATGATATTACCGATATAGACAAATTATTTAACCTTATGTTTTCAAAAAATAGTTTACAACAATCTTAAATGTTTTTGAACAAAACCTCATTATTTTTGTACCATTCTAGCCTTTTTTTTAACCAAAATAAAGTTAAGCTTCACCTAATTTTTCTGCAAAGAATGAAAAACAATTCGACCTTTCATATGTACTATCTTATTTAAGAATAAATTATCAATGCATAAAAATCAACAGAACAAAAAATTAGCAAAATGTGTTTTTTTTTCCCAAAATGTAGTAACTCAAATATAATCCATAAATATATACTTCAGCTTTTTTTTCTAAAAAGAGTGATAAACAATTCGGCCTTTCATAATATTTTTTTTCCAAATTATACAACACTTCCAAACAAAACTAAATTATCCTTTTCCACAAATCACGAAAACACCATGGGATATATCACTGTTTACTATCGATTTATGTTTTATCAACAATTACGTGAAACTAACTTTCTCAAACATCGTTTTGCAAAACTTTTTCTTCGAATGAAAATGCATTTTAATACATTGCATACCAAAAGATTTCCATTTTTTATACATACAGTGTAAATCACTTAGTCTGCATTAAATACAACTAATTCTTCTTAAATTAAAGTTTCCGATCTTCCCCCACCCTCCGACCCAACATAGGCATATTCTAGAAATACGGGTATCGACATGTCTTCTTATTTACATTTTTTACAAATTGAGCAACCTCAACTTATCCTATCCTTACAATAAATGTTAATCTTTTTATCTGTAAAATTATTATTTAAGGTTTAAGTTGTTTCCTACCTGGACGTAGATCAGCTTCCAGCTGCTTCCTGCTCCGATACTCCACAAAATGGCCGATGACGCTCACGTAAACGTCATGACGTCAAAATGTGCTGCAACGATAAAGAAAGGACTAATGTACATTTAGATATAATACATATATAGTGATAAAGTTATTTTTTATATATATTTTTCTATTATGTATATAAATGTACAAAAATATGCATTAAATTAATACAAATTGGATGTTTTTTTCAAAATTATTTGTCAATACAGAAATAAAAACTAAACTGATTTAAGTACTGATTTCTAGTTATTTTTTAATAATACATTTTTTAATTTCGAAACAAATTTCATTTAAATTAACTACTTTCATTACTTACCTGTTTACTTCTTAATTTTCCCTTATTTTCCGAATCTTTCCTGTGCTTTCCTTTTCTATTATTCCGGACCGCTATACACATATCATGAAATCATGAAAATAAATAAAGGACAAATGTATCCATTGAAAACAATATAAAACCATGGGAACCATAATTTTGAAAAGTGTAAAACAAATATATTCTCAATGTAATAATTTTTAAAATATAAACTAAATATTTTATATTTAATATTTTTTTATCCTTTAAATTCAAATAATATATACTGATTTTTTATAAATATAAAATTGTTGTAAAGTACCATATTTTATAAATAAATATTTTTACAAAACAAATCAATATATTACATCAAACTTATAACAAAATTTCCATTTATTTTAATTACATATATATAATACTTATTTTTTTACATTTCATAAATATATATAATAGAGTTGTATAGTAGCCAAAAAAACTATCAATAATAATTTAATATATTAATAATACAGATTTAAAATTTGAAAATTAATACAATATATATTACTACTTTAGTAGCCTTTTTTATTTACTTAAATACTCTTTTAAAAAACTAATATTAAATTAATGTTTGGAATTTTTTAAAATTATTTTAAATATTATAGTCCCTTATAAATTAAATAAATTAATAATCTTTTAAAATACATTTAAAATAGTATACAAAAAAATACTCAAATTAATAAATTAATAAATTAATACTTCAAAAATAAAATAGGAAATTGTAATAGAAAAATATAGTCATATTTAGTACTAAAAAATTAATACTATTATACCCTTTTTCTAAATTATATTTTATTAAGTCCCCTTTTTTAAAAAAAATATTATATAAATTAAAAATATATAAATTAATTCAATAGTACCCAAATTAATACTCTAATAAATAAAGAAATTAATACTAAAATTTAAAATATAACATTGTTATATTAAAAAATAGTATTATTTAATAATAAAAAAATGAAATAATTAATAAATATATAATAATTCTATAGTACCCAAATTAATACTCTAATTAATAAATTATTTATTTAAAACTTAAAAATAACATATTAAATAGTAATAGTAAAGAATATTAATATATATTAATAAAACATTAATACTATAATACCCTTTTTTAAAAAAAAAATTATATTACATATAATTTTATCAATAAAATCCAAATATATCATCAAAAAATGCGTTGTAAAAGTACCTGCGTTGTAAAAGTACTAGCGTTGTAACAGTATGAGTTATAAAAGTATGCGTTGTAACAGTATTTGCGTTGTAAAAGATCCGTTTTAATGGTATTGCATTGTAAAAAATGCGTTGTAACAGTTGTATACCCATGTGCAGTGATAGATAATCAGATTATTTATCTTCTTAATTATCCTTTTCTAGTATTCATTGGCACTGTAGGGTGAAACTTAAATTAATTAAGCAGTAGCCCTTGTAACAGTGTATTCTCAGTGCCACCCGTAATAGAAAAGTAAGAGCATCACCACCTGTATGTACTGGACTGGTACAGTAACGCAAGTCTGTCTCACTCATCATGGCGGGTGTCTGTTTTCCTCGGGTGCAAGTTGACTGCGCTGGCATTATGCCGCCTTGCAGAAGTTAACGTACCAATTTTGCTAAACAAGAGAGAAGAAGAAGAATAAGACTGGTGTACTGTCATTGTCGACTCTAATGGAGTGAGTCCATAGTGCTTGTAGAATTGATTCCTTAAACTCCCACTAATGTTAGAGCAAGGGTGAAGAAGTGGGAGGTTAGATAGATACTGGCCACAATAGTTATGTACTGCAATTGCAAGTTGCTAGTTCTACTGTGACATAACTTTCTGCTGAATCATTTTTTGTTAATCTTAAAGAGCATTGGTAAAAGACTATGTCTTTCTTTCTTCATATAGATGCTCCTTCCAAACCAACCGGGAAGGAGCTGGCTAGACAGGCCCGGCAACGGAGGCTGGAGGCCACTGTCGCTGAATATCGGCGGCTGGTGGCCCAGGAGGAGGGGGACACGCAGTCTACCACAACATCTACCGGGACAGCTGCATCCTCCTCTGCGCTCCCTGGGTCATCCAGACGGTGCAGGTCTCCAGCGGTACGGAGCCGGGGTACCGCAGCCACCCGCCACCGCCGAGCAAAGAAATCAGCTGCCCCCCACAGCAGTTGCAAGAAACGTATGCACCGCCTTTCCCTGAGGGTTTCCTACCTCGAGCAGGAGCTGCTCAACACCAAAACCCTGCTCGAGACCCTTCGCAAGGAGCATTCCAACCTGGCCCGGAAATTCAACAGCAGCAGCCAGCAGTAGGAGGAGACTGTCCCTTGCCCCTTTTTTAAAGACTTCTGGGGGCGTGGGAATTGGGAGTTGGGTTTTTTCACTTTTTTGGACTTTTCACGGACATTCGTTGGGGTTAGGGAGTGGGGGTGGGTTGGGTCATGTGGGAGAATATTTTTGTCAGGGATATAAATATACTTTAAACTTTATCTTAGCATGTTTTTTTTTTTTTTACTGCTTTTGAGGCTGGTGGGTGGGGGTTTGACAGTAACTTTGTTTTGGTGACACTTAAGTGGCATCTTGATTCAAGTTGTGTAATTAATTGCCCAAATGTTTTCAAAACTAAGTGATTCTCACAGAGTAAGTGAATTCAATAGTCCTAGGACTTTACTAGTACTAGTGTCAGTCTTTTGTCTCTCCAAATACTCCATTATACTTCCTACCCCCAAACGCTTATCTTACCTGTAATTTGTGTTTGGAAATAGGGCTAGGCACAGGGCTAGCTGCACGTCAAATGGCGATATGGCAATCCTGGGCGGATGAAATGTCATAATTGCGTTGGTACTAGTGGTGTTACACAGTGACAGTTGAAGCATCTGAAAAAAAAGAAAATGAAACCTTGTTTGTCCTTACCGTAGCATTAGAACGGTACGATAGAGAATACAGCAGGTGACAGTACACTAGAACAGTGCCACAATGTAGCCTAACAAATGGGAAAGTATTGAAAGTATAACTAGTACTTGCGTTGAATTTCTTTGACATTGGCTACTACTACAAGAAATAGTACTGAAGCTGAGTAAGTCTAGAATATATCCTCGGATTCCTTCACCAGCCTGTTGCTATGACCTTATCCTCCCCAGCAAGTGTGTGGAATTATTGTTGTCATTTAGTCACACATCAATCAAAACCACACAGCCCGGGGGAAAAGGGTTAGGGTTTGGAAAATTGATGGGAATGGGTTTTTTTTTGGGTACGTTTTGTTGAGAGAAGAAAAAAAAAGCACAGCATGGACAAACAATAATTAAAGATAAAGAAATCTTAGGGTACAAAGCTAACCATAAATCTTTTAAGTGACATAAAGGAAGTGCATGCACTACTGCATGCATTGTTACTGAAAAGTAAGTAGTACTTTCGACAACCGTGAATGACAGAATGCGACAGTACAGGGCTGCAGCGTTTTCACTTGCCTATCTCTGCACTCAGAGAAACACTTCTTACATTAAATTAGGTTTAAAAAATAGCCGAAGTAAAACCTATAGAATGGCTGTAGGGATCAATTTAGAAGCAGAGAGAGATCCAAGAAATGCAGAGTCACACTCATAGAAGTTCACAGCAATAACATTACTTAAAAAATAATTTGAAAAGAATGGATACTGTGTCTGTATGTTGTTGTAGTTGTCCTGTTGAATTTGGTAAGTAAGTTGCATGCATCAAACCATTCCTCCTATTAGCGGCACTCCTCCATTCCAGCTGACGCTTCGTCCATCAATGTTGGTGACCAGAAGACACCCTGTCCACTGCCTGCCTGGTGGATGCTGAATTGCGGCTCGCTAATGTGAAGCCTGACTTCATCCTTTTTTTCCCATTGCACAGACTGAAACCCGGCCTATAATTATTGATGGAAAAACAGGAAGTGATATTAGAACGCCACTGATAAATGAATATAAGGTATGTACTCTGTGTAGTGCAAAAAGTCACACTTTGAGTTTCCTAATAGACAGTACAATATTTTTGAAAGTGCGTACTCTGTCTGAGTCTCCTTTTGAAGGATAAATAAGTATGGGCAAATTAATTTAGCGGATCTTTCCCCTCAAGCTAGGTGTACTGTAAACTGTGTTTTAGAACAAAATTAGACCTTCCCAGCAGTGCTCCCACCCAGACCCTTACTAAAGCCAGTCGCAAAAATGTAGAAGACCCCCAATCAGATCTCAAAAAACGAGGCCTAGTAGAAAACTGGTGACAAAACGTACTTTGAAAGTAAAAGTAGGCCCAAATCCCCCCTTACCCACCGTGGATTGTATTCAAACCACTTGCAAGCAAGCAAAAGTATCCATACCCAGCATCGCTCCAAGACTCGCAAACCCCCCCACAAACAGCCCCCCACCCAAACACATGCAATACAAATACTGCTAACCCTAACAAGCCCTAAGTTAAGAATAGTGGCAAACGCTTTCTTTAACTATGCCAAATCCCCCCTTTCCCACCATGGATTTTCTTCAAATCACTTGCAACCAAAATTATACATTCCCACGAGTGCTCTAAGACCCCAGAACTCAGTTGCAAAAATCTAGAACACCCCGAAACACATGCAATCCTGCTGCTAGGGCTAACCCTAACGAACCCTAAGTTACAAAAAGTGCCAAAAGGCTCCAAACCAGTTTTATTCGGTATTAGACCTTCCCAGCAATGCCCCAAGACCCACCAACCCACCCGCAAAAAAGCACAACACCCCCAAACAGCCGAAAAGGAAAATCTCATACTTACAATATTTATCGGCCTTCGGTCCAAACGCGCTGTGCAGCTAGGTCATAACTCCCGTTTTCCACCACGGATTTCCTGAAAAGCAAATGCAATCAAAATTAGACTGTCCCTGCAGTGCTCCCAGACCCCAAAACCCACCCACAAACACCCGGAACCCCCCCAAAGAGCATCTCAAAGGCAAGCAAGTCAGCAAAAACGCAAAAATAATTTTGCCTCTGATTTGGTCCAAACCACTTTTAGCCAGTATTAGAGCTTCCCAGCAATGGCCGCAGAGCCGTCAACCCAGGCGAAAACTAGTAGAAGACCCCCAAACAGCCAAAAAACAAAAGTACAAAAATGGGGACTTAGTCATTTTCATGGCAATTTCCAAAATCACTCCGCGCGCGCTCTGCAGCGAGGCCCTAACTCCCCTCTGTCAACATGGATTTGCTTCAAACCTCTTGCAATCAAAAGTATCAATAGCCAGCAGTGCTCCCAGACCCCGAAACCCACCCACAAACACCAGGAAGCCCCCCAAACAGGCCCCCGAAAACACTACATTGAGCAAAATGTCAGAAATAGCAAAAACTTTTTCCTCATGGATTTTGTCCAAACCACTTCTATCCGGTATTAGACCTTCCCAGCAATGCCCCAAGACCCGCCAACCCACCCGCAAAAAAGCACAACACCCCCAAACAGCCAAAAAGGAAAATCTCATACTTACAATATTTATCTGCCTTCGGTCCAAATGCGCGGTGCAGCTAGGTCATAACTCCCGTTTTCCACCACGGATTTCCTGAAAAGCAAATGCAATCAAAATTAGACTGTCCCAGCAGTGCTCCCAGACCCCAAAACCCATCCACAAACACCCGAAACCCCCCCAAAGAGCACCTCAAAGGCAAGCAAGTCAGCAAAAACGCAAACAAAATTTTGCCTCCGATTTGGTCCAAAACACATTTATCCGGTATTAGAGCTTCCCAGCAATGCCCCAAGACCCACCAACTCACCCGCAAAGAAGTAGAACACCCCCACAAGTGCAGAGCCTTTCTTCATTGGGCGTAATCCAGCCCTCTGCTTTGAGGGAAACAGGAGTCTGGAGGAGGAGGATAGAGGAGCATGTTCTTGTGAACTTTTGAACCTGAGGAATGCAGACTGCGGCAACTTCAAATCAATAAGCAAACAAGTGAAGACAGTTCTGCTGATGGGCTTGTTTTTGTGATTAAAGTTTTAATTATATTAACTGTGCAAAACAAAGAAAGACAGACACACAGGAATAAAAGTGAATAAGGACGAAAAAGAAAGTTATTGATTCATTGGCTCATTTTCAGGGCTCGGTGTCAGGGAATAAGAATAAGAGTCCGTCCTCATACTCTGCGAATTCAGGCAGGAGTATGTCAGTGTCACCTAACAGAGAAGAAATTCCTTCATCTAAGTTGCAGTCCTCCTCGTCTTCATCCGGCGTGTGTTCTCGTACTTTGTAATCTGGTGGTATGAGGTGCTGATTCATCTTGATCATTGTTAACCTCTCCACATTTTAGGGCGAGAGGCGGGTCCGTTTGCAAGTTACAATGCCACCTTCAGCACTGAAAACACGTTCAGAAGACACGCTTGCGAGTGGGCAAGACAAGTAGTTTATAGCCAGGTTGGAGATCTGTGCCCACAATTCTTTTTTCCCATGCCAATACGCCAATGGGTCAGCATTAACATAGACCTCTGTTGAGTCATTCAGATAGTCCTGCACCATCGACTCAAGGTTCTCCAAGGTTCCTCCACTTTGCTTACTTTTTGCTGGGACCTTTTGAGAACCAAACCCAAGCAGAGTTAGCTAATCCTCTTCTTCACCCAATGTTACTGTTGTGTCTGGTGCAGATGATCCGGTTGCCAGTGTCTTTAACGGCTGAGAGGTCACTTCTGCCACAGCCACAGGTGCAGAAGTGGATTCTTTTGACTGTGGATGGCCTGCTGATGCTGATGTACTGCCTTTTCCTTCAATTTTCTGCCATTCTCTTTCAAACCTCATGGCTGACAAGGCTAGCCAACGTTTGTACTTTGTCACACCTTCATCATCAAAAGGAAAGAATGCTCAGCCTGCCAGCGCCTTTTTGTAGCGTGGATCCAGAATAGTAGCACAAATGTAATGCTGTTCTGAGTGGATCATTTTAAGACGTTCATCGCCAAGTAGGTGCTCTAATAATTTCTCCGCCAAAACAAAAGCGTCTTTCTTTTCTTTATCTTTTTGAAACATCGAAGACACCGCCTTCAGTTGGTGCTTCAGCATGCGCAACAATGAAATAGCTTTTCCCAAATTACAGTCCTCCCTGCTGACTGCACGCGTGAAGACCTCAAAAGGACGAAGCATGTCTGTCAGGCTTTTAACTAGCTACCATTGCGCCGCATCTAGCCTCAGGCCCTTCTGAGCTGTACCCAGTGTTAAGAAATAATGATCGAGTACCGTATACTGCTCATACAGACGCTCAAGCATGTAAAAGGTTGAGTTCCAACGTGTTGGCACCTCCTGGATGAGTGCTTTCACTGGCATTCAACGTTCATGTAGCAGGCTCCTTAGATGCTTCCGGGCCTTAAAAGAATGGCTGAAATGGTTGCACATTCTTTGGCAGGTGGCCACTAACTCGCACGCTGGACTGTCTGCACTCAAGAATTTTTTTAACAACCAGGTTTATACAGTGCGTCAAACACAGCACTCTGAAATAGTGACCCAGATCCATGGCCTTAACTACATTGGCGCCATTATCTTTTTTTTATTATTATTTATTTATTAGCAGGATGAAAGGTATACAAAGCCGTACGCCTACAACCCTTCTCAGCCGGCATCATTTACAAACTGTTCTGTAAAGTACATAACGAAAAGACAAATAGGGTACATGTTACATACGCAAATGAGTGCCACCGACAGTGGCCACCTAACCATCAAATTTTCTGTGTCCGACATCATTGTATTTTAACTTTTTATTGTAACTTTCCTGACCCCCATCCTCCCTCAAAGATGAAAACAACAACACTCCCACCCCTACCCCCCAATACTCCTACCGGTGCTCAGGCTACGTGGCCGTCCTGCGGACCTGTGTGATGTACCTAGCTCTGGAGTGTGGTTTCCCAAACCTGCTCCTGGAAATGCCCGGCCCCCGACTGCTTCTCAAAGCTACCCCCCCTGATGGCGCCCCAGTCTGATCCCCTGTAGACGAGGGGATGTCCCCAAGGCCTCCCCCCATGCCTCAGATCCGAGCTTGGTCCTCCACCCCACCCCACCAGGCCTGCGCTGCCTATGGCTCGTTATCGTCCAACTCTGACTGCCCGTCACGTGCCTGCGCCGAGGCCTCCTCCACCTGTTCCTTGGAAGTCATATAGGTTTGGTACAGCCCCCAGAAGTTCTTGGGCCTACTCCAAGGTGGGAGCAGCTCGCCATACGCCTCTGATTGCGTATTGCAGAACAACATATCACTGGACCACCTTTTCATGGTTGGCAAGGGGCCCCTCATCCAGCACATTGCCACCACTCTTTTAGCAAGAAGCATGCCCATGTCTACCAGCCTGCGGACTGCCGCCGGCACCCCTTTCGAGAATCCAAGCAGGGCGAGGGCCGGGTCTAACTGCAGTTTAAGTCAACTATATTGCTCAATTCAGTGAAAATCAAGTGCCAGAATTTCTGTACTCCCGGGCAAGCCCAGTCCATATGCAGAAAGTCCGCCACTTAGGCATGACATCTCTCGCATTCGGGGGTTTCGCGTAGGCCATACCTGTGCAGCCTCTCCGGCATGTGGTAAACACGCTGCAAGTATTTAAAGTGTACCAGGCGGT
This sequence comes from Lissotriton vulgaris, assembly GCF_964263255.1. Classification (NCBI taxonomy): domain Eukaryota; kingdom Metazoa; phylum Chordata; class Amphibia; order Caudata; family Salamandridae; genus Lissotriton; species Lissotriton vulgaris. The sequence goes on from NW_028242878.1 coordinate 27,613, forward strand.
GCCTTCCGTTAAGGGATATTCTCCTAGAGTTCGCACTGCAGTATGTCTACATGCTATCATCTATGTGTGTGTTTAAGTCGTTTTGCCAAGCTAAGCGTGCCTTGGTGTACCGCAGTGCAGTGTGATCGTGGCCCATTTTATAGAGTTTCGTTATGAGTTTTTGGGGTGCGGCCGTGTCAATGACATACGCCAGCTCCGGAACCTCCGGCGGCTCCTCCAGGTCCGGCCCCAACAGTTCCAGGAATGCGCTGCGAACCCTGTGGAATTGGAACTGATGCAGCATCGTGGGTTGTATCCCTCCTCTTCTGATTTGCTCCCATGTCTTAACTCTCCCTTGTTCAAATAGGTCACCCATATTGTTAACTCCTAGCTGGCGAAGAGCACCGTAGACCCCAGTTTCCACTAAAGTGGGGAGCCATGTCGCCCAGTGTATTGGCATGTGTGGGGAATATAATAATACCTTATCCTGCATCCGCAGTAGTGAGTGCCATGCATGGTTAGTGGTCATAATAGAGTCTAGTGTCCCTACTCTGCGATCCATAGGGCCGCATATCGTTGCTGGGAGAGGGGTAGGGTCTGCAAACAATCGTTCCAAGATCACGTGTGGGATATCAGTGTTCCCGTGAATCCAGGTGTGGAGGTGCGTTGCCTGTGCAATTCTGTAGTACCTTTCCATATCAGGGGCGCCTAGGCCCCCTTGCTCATATGGGAGCATCAGTACCTCCCACTTCACCCTGGGCTGTTTGCCGCCCCATGCCAGGCGGATAAGGAGTTTGGTTAATGTGCTAAAAAAGGCCTTGGACAACACTATTGGGATGTTATTAAATAGGAATAGGAAGCGCGGGAGCACCACCATTTTCATAAGTGCAATCCGGCCCATTAGGGATAGTGGTAGTTTGCACCAAATCTCCACGTCGTCAGCTAGTTTGCTGTACGCAACTCCGTAGTTTTCCCTGACCATCACTTCAGGGTCAGTGTGGAGCATAATGCCCAGATACCGGACCGGTTCCGCAGACCACTGCAGGGGGTACTCCATCTCGAAGAGCTCCGTGACAGGAGTGAGCGGAAACGCCACTGATTTCGACCAGTTCACTTTAAGCCCTGACAACGCACCAAAGTGCACCACTTCCCTGAGGACTGAGGATAAGTTATTAACCGGGTCTCTGACATAAAGCAGGGTGTCATCAGCGTAGGTAGATATCCCAATCTTATATGTTGGGTAGCTGATGGCCTTGTACGAGTGGTATTCTCTGATCGCACAGGCCAGTGGTTCCGCCACCAGTGCATACAGCAGAGGCGAAAGAGGGCAACCCTGTCTAGTACCTCTACTAATGTCGAACGGCTCCGATACCCTATTGCCCAACCGGACTCTCGCTCTGGGAGAGTGATATAGCGCATCCAGCAGTTGTAGGAACGGTTCTCCGAGGCCAAGTTTTCTAAGTACTTTCCGCATGAATGGCCACTCTACAGAATCAAATGCCTTCTCCATGTACAGGAACACTGCTATCGCCTTGGTGTCCTGCCGTGTGTGCTGTATAGTCCCCATCACCGTACGAATATTATAAGTGAGATTGCGGGCGGGAATAAATCCGGCCTGTTCTGGGGCTACCAGTTCAGGGGCAACCATCGCCGAGCACGCGGCCAGAACCTTGGCATAGAGTTTTGCATCGACATTTAACAGAGACAGTGGTCTGTATGTACCGCAGTTGGTGGGAGGTTTTCCTGGCTTAAGAACAGTGACCAGCATCGCCTCCCGCATGGAGGGCGGCATGGACCCCGCCTCACATATATCGTCAAAAAGAGTAGATAGGTGCGGGAGCAACTTGTCTTTAAATGCTTTGTGGAAGCTTACCATCAGGCCATCTGCCCCTGGAGCACTTTCCGCTCTCATGCTCTCCAGCGCATCTGATATCTCCTCCTGCAGTATTGGGGACATAAGGAAGTCTCTCTGCCAATTTTCGAGGAACAGCCTCTTGATATAACTCAAGTAGCTATCTGTCTGCTCCTCCACCCCGGATAGCTTAGAGGTGTATAGGTCTGAGTAAAAGCTTTGGAACTCCGCCAGGATCTCCCCCTCCTCCGTGAGTCTCCTACCTGCTTCTGACTCCAGCTCGGTCACGACTTGCTGTCGTCTGCTGCCTTTCACTATTTTAGCCAAAAGGGAACCAGGACGCTCCCCTTCCCCATACGCGTGTGCAGTTGCGTACTTGCCCATGTGGCGCACTTCCCTGTCTGCCTCGTCATTAAATTCCCTGAGCAATTCCTGGAGTTCCCCAGATTCATCTGCCACAAAACTCTCTAGTTGTTGCCTCTCTAGTTCTGCTATCTGTCTCTCCAAATACGCCAATCTCTGTCTTATAGCCTTTAGTACACTGTACTGAGTGTTTAGCCATCGTCACTCCCCTGATGCAAACCTTAAAGGCTTCCCAAACAGTTTGGAAACTGTCCACAGAACCTACATTCAAGTCAAAAAACGTATCGATCTCCTCGCCCCGTTCTCCTCTAAATACCTCGTCGAGAAGCGAGTAAGGGGGGAAACGCCATGTGAATGGAGGAATTCTATGTGTTGTGGTGTCGAGAATGAGCAGCAGCTGCGAGTGATCCGACAGGGTGCGCGGTAAGATCTTGCAGGATCGAACCAGCTGTAGTATGGAGTGTGTGGCCAGCCAGTAATCTATTCTGGTATGTATATTGTGGTAAGCTGAGTAGTGTGTGTATCCCCCTCTGCCCTGGTATCTATCCCTCCAGACGTCCACCAAATCTAACGGCACCATCTCTGCCTGTAGTTGTAAAGCAATACAGAAATGGGGGTGGTGATGAACAGAGTGTCTGAATTAAGCAGACCACTCTTACCCAGTCCAAAGATCAGGGCTTGATCCATCACCGTTATTTATCTCACTGCACCATCCCAGTTCAGAACCTGGCTATATGCAAATCAGTCTGTCCCTGGGCCAGTGCATCATGGGAACAGGGCAGACTAAACTACCAAGCCAATTCTTCACCAGAAAGGAGACAAGCTACCGGGGACCGGTTTCTGGCATTTCAGCCGTCTTCGGCCCGGCTTGCTTGAATCCTGATGGTGCAGTGAGAAAGGGACTCATGTCTGAGTATACCCTGCCACACCTATAGTGGCCAAAAACAATACAGAAATGGGGGTGGTGATGAACAGAGTGTCTGAATTAAGCAGACCACTCTTACCCAGTCCAAAGATCAGGGCTTGATCCATCACCGTTATTCATCTCACTGCACCATCCCAGTTCAGAACCTGGCTATATGCAAATCAGTCTGTCCCTGGCCCAGTGCATCATGGGAACAGGGCAGACTAAACTACCAAGCCAATTCTTCACCAGAAAGGAGACAAGCTACCGGGGACCGGTTTCTGGCATTTCAGCCGTCTTCGGCCCGGCTTGCTTGAATCCTGATGGTGCAGTGAGAAAGGGACTCATGTCTGAGTATACCCTGCCACACCTATAGTGGCCAAAAACAATACAGAAATGGGGGTGGTGATGAACAGAGTGTCTGAATTAAGCAGACCACTCTTACCCAGTCCAAAGATCAGGGCTTGATCCATCACCGTTATTTATCTCACTGCACCATCCCAGTTCAGAACCTGGCTATATGCAAATCAGTCTGTCCCTGGCCCAGTGCATCATGGGAACAGGGCAGACTAAACTACCAAGCCAATTGGATGGTGCAGTGAGCTAAAAAACGGTGTTGGATCTAGCCCTGATCTTTTGACTGGGTGAGAGCTTTCTGCTTAATTCAGAGACTCTGTCCCTCACCACCCCTTGTTGTAAATATGTAGTTGTAAAGCGGCAGCCGCCGGCCGTCTAGGGGGCCCTGAGGATCTGTCTAGCTCTGGGTTAAAGACCAGGTTAAAGTCGCCCCCCCACAGCATTCTAGCGGGCCCGACTCCCGTGCAGAGCCTGGCTAACGCAGCATAGAAGTCCGGTGAATCATAATTGGGGCCATATACATTTAGCACAATAAGGTCATGACCCTTACCTGCACACCTGGACAGCACATACCTCCCCTCCGTGTCAGCCTGCAATAGCGAAAGTTGCAATTTAGACTTAGGGTTACCCCACGTTAGGACACCTCTGGCGTGCGACGTGAAGCCTGCATGCGTGATGTTACCAGCGAGCCCTCTTGTGTTGAGCATCCTGCTGTTGGGAGTCAAGTGCGTTTCCTGTAGTAACGCCAGGTCTACCTGATGTCTCTGCAGGTATTGCAACACTTTGCGCAGCTTGCGAAAATCATTTAGTGCCCTGACTTTCCATGTCATGGTTTTAAAGGACTCGGCTACCTCCGCCGAGCTTCCAAGATGCTCCTCAGCCGTACTCCCAGTGGTACCCTGCATGTAGGAGAGTAGGGTCTGCTATCCTATGGTCACCCCAAATTTTTGCTTTTTGCTTCACTGGTTTATGACTTAATGTGGCTGTGGGCCTGCTAATCAGACCCACAGCCTGCTGTTCTCTCTCTAAATTACTGCCAATGCACTCTAGGTGCATTACGAATTGGATACTGGTTCACCTTGTTGGCCCCTGTAACAGTGTACCCTAGGTACCCAGGGCATAGGTGCATCCAAGGCCTACCAGGGGCTGCAGCATGTATTATGCCACCCCTGGCCTGGGCTCCATGTTTGACACAACTGGCTGATCACTCAGCTGGGGTAAGTTGGTGTAATCACCTCTTGCCTAGATATAGTATCCCTATATCTACCCTTAAACTGGACACATATGTTCCTATCAGCCACTCCTATGGAAGGCCTCATCAATCCTGGAGGCAGAGTGCTTGGAAATATGTGAGATGGTGCTCTAGCATGAGCTGAGCCTGTCTGCAGCTGTCGGGAACCACTCCCTAAGCTGTTCCGGGATATTGCCATACCATATACTCTTAAGTGCATTATAATCCTCGCGGTTATATGCTATCTTTGGTTTGGCTTTATCAAAACATGTCGAGTAAGGTGTCATATGAATTGGAATACTATCCCCTCGACAGTTCTGTCGACGGGGATAGAATTCCACCCTTCTAGAGGGACACGACATGTGTGTAGCCTTAACCCCGGTTAAAGTTAACCAGAGCCTCAGCATCACAACATGGATGCTGCCACCACTGACACAAGTCTGACCTCCTGCTGCTGGGAGTCCTTCCAGCGAGGGAGGCTTGGACAAAGGGTTTCCTGCCTTGGGAGGTGCGAGCACCACCCCAGACAGGGTTTTGTGTATTGGGTAGGACAGGGCTGAATAGATTGAGACATGCCCTGGGCACACAAGGTGTCCCCGTGCATAAGCCAGTCCAAACCGGTCCTGGGACTTTCCAGACCCAGGCCTGGCAAGGAGCTGGACAAAGGAAAAGGGGTGTAACCGCCCCCCTTCCTGGTCCCACCCAGAGGAGGGACCTAGTAGGTGATCCACCCCTCAGATTGGGAATAAGAGTGGGAGCAGTGCCAGTGCACAGCAGATCATCCTGAATCAACTTTACACGAAGAAGACGACTGGACTTCTTCATTCTGCTGCACAGAAGACAGAAGAGAATCTCCCTTGTGGCCTAGGAGTGGCCACCCTGTGAACACAGGTACCAACCAGCGAATCAATGTCTGCTTTGCCGCCGCCTCCTGCCAGAGCCCGAGCACAGAGCCTGACAAGACCCAGACTCCCAGACTTCTCACAGCCCGATCCACAGTCCCTGAAAAGAAGGGACCCGTGGAGGCACCGAGAGACGTGGGACCGGACTTCTTGAAAGACACCCGAAGAGCTGACCGCGCAGCACCAGAGGCATCCTCGATGTTGTGCTTTGGGGACTAAGAACCCCCACCACCGAGAAGCCCTTGCACTGAAGATCAGCCCCCCAGCATCTCCACGATCTGCGTGGGGCCCTTTTGCATTGTGCCACTCGACGCGCCATCCCGGCCACTAGCCACGTGGTCAGCGGCCATCTTAGCGACTACAACTACAAACTACACTACGGGTCTAGTTGCTCCAGACTTGCCCTAGCTCCTGTGAAAAGGAGCCCCTGCTCAGACTTTGCTGGTCGGAGTAACAAGCCTTTCTTGATTCCGGCGTGGCTTGCATTAGCCAAGGCCTGTTTGCTACAATCAAGTTGCCAACACCGCCAACAGCGAGAAGCCTGCGTGGGACAGCTCATGACCAACTCCTGGATGTTCTTGACCCCCGGTGTCCACGTGGCTGCAGAGAGAAGCTGCACCTCAACGCCTGTTTGCACCTGACATCGCCTGGTTCCAATCTGGTTCCACGGTAGTCACTGGCTAGTGACTTTGAACATTGTCCCCTCTGCTTTCAGGTCTTCACATCTTCAGATCCACCCTTGGATCCACCGGAACTCTTCACCTCGAGCCGCCTGCAGCATCTTCAGCTCCAAGCACCATCGACCAGCGTGACGAAACCCGACACTACTTCGACCCTGTGCACCCGCTTCCTGTGGGTGAGGTAACTCAGCTCCGCCGGTGTTCCTACACTGGTACACACCTCTAGGGCCTGTGTCTCAAGTTTCAGCTTTCTAGGTCACTCGGAAGGTTCCGAACGAACTAACTTTGTACTTTTTATGCACCATAGACTTTGCATTGGTGAGTGCGTGCACTTTAAACACTGCACCCGAGTCCCCCGGGCCTTTCCCGACTTAGTCACTGCTAGTCTCGAATAGCTCCAGCGATTCCCAAGGCCCTAGGCCTGTTGTTTTCTGATTGGTATCTCTTATACCGCTTTCTTAGTATATGGTTTAGGTGGCCCCTAGGGCTCATCCATATTGTGCAACTTTTGTGTATTTTAAACTGTCTTGTGTTTAACGTTTGTGCTTCTGTGCTCATAAAGAGTCCAGGGGATACTTTTAGTTAATAAATCAATATATATTTTCAATATATATCTGTGTTGTGTCCTTTCATTTGGTATTCAAGGGGGTTGTGTATGGTAATACAGCTGGCTTCACATGCCTTTCAGAGTTTAGCCTAAGACTGCTTTGTCCACGTTACCACTAGGATAACTGGTCTATAAGGTTGACTTACAACCAATCATCATAGGGGTTGCTTGGCATGGTACAAAGTGATCACTAGAATTAGTGAGCATTATATACCAGGCCAACTTCTCACATTGGTGAGCAGCGGATTGGGATCTGAGCTTGCTGTTGTTTTACCATTACAATCTTTGAGATTATCATTTGAAAGATCATACAGGTACCTGCTAGGTACATATAAAACAAGACTAGTATACTTAAGTTCTACTGAACTTAGTTGTTGTAGAGGAAAGGGAGTAGCACACTCTGACTACAACTACTAGATAGGTTTAGTAGGTAAACACCAGTGTAGGTAGATTGCAACATATCCACCCACACTAGAGCAATGTCTGCAGCAGAGGGTTCCACTGGGAACGTCCCTGTTGAGAGTGACCCTCCAAGGGCACCATCCAAATTTGCTATTTTTTCCTTTAAGGAATTAAGACAGCTTTGTGTCTTAAGGGGTCTGAGGACAGGGCCTTCCCCTACCACAGACCACCTTAGAGAGATCTTGGACCAGTCTGAGACTCTAAAGACCTCTAAGGCAGACCCCACAGGGAATGCTGAAGGAGGCCATCCTTCTGAGGATGACACTGTAGAAGCCCCTGTCCCTATAATCCTAGTAGATGAGGAAGCCCCCATCACTGGAGCTCCTCAGGTAGATGAGGAGGAGGAAGAGGAAGAAGAGACAGAAGGGGGGAGCAGTGAGTCAGATGATGACAGAAATAGTCAGGTGCTGGTCAGTAGGCTGAACCAGGCTAACTTAAGCCCATTTGGGACTGAATCTGGGAACAACCCATTCAGACCCCCAGGTGGACTTAACCAGAAGCCTCGGAGGAGAAGGACTCACTCAGGTGACTCTGACAACTCCCATGCTTCTAGAGGTTCTCATGGTCACTCCAGAAGGGAGATGACTAGCCCTCAGAGAAGGGAACAGGAGGCCTAAATTAGAGAGGCTGAATTGAGGATCCACAGACAAGAGTTAGAGGTTGCCCTGGCCCAAGAGAAACTTGCTAGAGCAAGACAGCCTAGAGAGAGTGGGGTAATAGAACCCACTGGTGGCAGCAATATCCACAAGGATAAAGACAGGTCTTTTGATAACAGAAACCTGAGTAAGATTGTGCCCCCCTACAAAGCTGGGGATGATATCCACAAATTGATAACTGCAATGGAGAGAGCCTGCAGAGTACAGCAGATCCCTCAGGAGCAGTGGGCAGCAATCTTGTGGCTCTCCTTTGAAGGTAGAGGCCGAGACAGACTCCTCACAGTTAGTGATGGGGATTCTAGAAACTACCTGGTCCTGGAGAGTGCTCTGATTGATGGGTTAGGCTTAACCACTGAACAGTATAGGTTAATGTTCAGAGATACCCAGAAGACACAGACTCAGGACTGGTCTGAATTTGTTGAGTGTGCCACTAAGGCTCTGGAGGGATGGTTGCTGGGAAGCAAGGTTACAGACTATGAAGGATTGTATAATTTGCTGATGAGAGAACAAATTTGAAATAATTGTCAGAACCAGCAGTTGCATCAACATTTGGTTGACTCAGATTTGACCTCTCCCCAAGAATTGGGAAAGAGGGCAGATAAATGGGTTAGAACCAGAGTTAAGCAAAAGAACCAGAACCAGGGTGGTGACCAGAATAAAACAGACCAGAAGGGTGGGGAGCAGAAAGCTAAAGACCAGAAGTCTTCAACAGGGCCCCAAACTGATACAGAGGGTGGGTCCCAAACTTCCAAGAAAAAGAAGAAAGAAGGTCAGAAGGAACCCTGGTGTAAAACTTGTAAAAACACCTCTCACTGGACAAGTGAGTGTAAAAAGGGTGGAGCCCCCAGCACTGCAGCCCCTAAGGCAACTGCACCCACTAGTACAGCTAGCAGTGCTGGTCCACAAACCAAGGGGGTAGTGGGTATCACCTTGGGAACTGAAGGAGATTCTGACCTAGTCAGAACCCTTACACAGGCTGCTCTGATTTGTGAAGGGGACATAGATTTGACCCCTGACATCAGTCCCAGTAACCTGGGCAAATACAGACAGACGACTTGGATTAATAACAAAGTGGCTCAAGCTTACAGGGACACATGTGCCAGTGTCACTATGGTGACACCTAGCTTTGTGGACCCTGGACAGTACATGCCAGGTGATAATTACCTGGTGACCAATGCCAGCAATGTCACTACTACACATAGTGTGGCACTTGTTAACTTTTCCTGGGGAGGGGTAACTGGCCTAAAAAGAGTTGTGGTTAGTGCTGATCTCCCAGTTGAATGTTTGTTGGGCAATGACCTGGAGAACTCTCTATGGTCAGAAGTTGAGTACAGGACTCATGCAGAGATGTTAGGGATATCATCACATGTCCTTGCTGTGACCAGGTCACAGGCCAAAAAGTGCCTCTCTGAACAATGGACCAAGCACCTTCCAAGAAGAAGAACAGGAGGGTTAAGGCTGTGCCTTCCCAACTGCCTACAAGTGAGGATCAAGCTTCACAGGAAGCTGGTCTTGAGACCCCGAAGGAACTGTCTCTGAAGAACTTGGGACAGGGGGACCTTCTAGGGCAGACTTGGGGCAGGCTCAGTTAACCTGTCCTTCTCTTGAACCCCTCGGACAGCAGGCTGCTGCTGAGGCTGCTGGGAATGCTCAAGGTGCCCACAAAGTTTATTGGGATGAAGGGCTCCTTTACACAGAGGGTAGAGACCCCAAGCCAGGTGCAACCAGGAGGTTGGTTATACCTCTGCAATTTAGGGGTTTCCTTCTCACCTTGGCCCATGATATTCCTTTAGCAGGACACTTAGGCCAGAATAAGACCTGGGACAGGCTTGTCCCTCACTTTCACTGGCCTCACATGTCTGAAGACACCAAGGAGTTTTGTCGCTCCTGTGAAACCTGCCAAGCCAGTGGTAAAGCAGGTGGAACCACAAAGGCCCCCCTGATACCACTACCTGTGGTGGGGGTTCCCTTTGAAAGAGTGGGTATTGATATTGTAGGTCCAATGGATCCCCCTACAGCATCTGGGCACAGATTCATACTGGTGGTGGTGGACCATGCCACCAGGTACCCAGAGGCAATTCCACTTAGGACCACAACAGCTCCTGTTGTGGCCAGGGCCTTACTTGGAGTTTTCTCCAGAGTGGGGTTTCCTAAGGAGGTAATATCTGACAGAGGTGCAAACTTCATGTCAGGATATTTGACAGCTATTTGGAAGGAATGTGGTGTCAACTACAAGTTCACCACTCCTTATCATCCACAATGTAATGGGCTTGTTGAAAGATTTAACAAGACCCTAAAGGGTATGATCAAAGGATTACCTGAAAAGCTCAGGCGAAGATGGGACATCCTTCTACCCTGCCTTTTGTTTGCTTACTGAGAGGTCCCTCAAAAGGGGGTTGGCTTCAGCCCCTTTGAATTGTTGTTTGGGCACCCTGTAAGAGGACCCCTGTGTCTGGTGAAGGAAGGATGGGAGTTACCTCTCAAAAAGCCTAAGCAAGACATAGTGGACTATGTACTTGGTCTCCGCTCCAGGATGGCAGAGTACATGGAAAAGGCATCCAAAAACCTTGAGGCTAGCCAAGAATTACAGCAAGCTTGGCATGACCAAAAGGCTGTCTTGGTTGAGTTTCAGCCTGGACAGAAGGTATGGGTGTTGGAGCCAGTGGCCCCAGCAGCACTCCAGGACAAATGGTCTGGACCCCATACAATTCTGGAAAAGAAGGGAGAGGTTACCTACTTGGTGGACCTAAGAACTCCCAGGAGCCCCCACGGGGTGCTCCATGGCAACAGACTAAAGGCATATGTCAGCAGGGCAGACATGGGCTTGCTCATGGCTACAGATGATGGACAGGAGGAAGAGAGTGACCCTCTCCCAGACCTGCTCACTCAGAACCCTGAGGATGGCTCAGTTGATGGTGTGGCCTTAGATGGCAGCCTCACTGAACATCAGCAAAATGACTGTAGACAAGTTCTGCAGGCATACAGGCATATGTTCTCATTGACACCCAGTCAGACTAACTGGTGTACCCATGTGGTGGACACTGGTGACAGTCTTCCTGTAAAGAGCAAGATTTACAGGCAACCTGATCATGTCAGGGACTGTATAAAGACTGAGGTGCAAAAGATGCTGGAATTAGGTGTCATTGAGCCTTCAGACAGTCCCTGGGCTAGCCCAGTGGTTCTGGTCCCCAAACCTCACACCAAAGATGGCAAGAGAGAGATGAGGTTCTGTGTGGATTACAGAGGACTCAATGCTGTCACCAGGACAGATGCACACCTATTCCAAGGGCAGATGAGCTCATTGACAAGTTGGCTTCTGCCAAATATTTGAGCACATTTGACTTGACAGCTGGCTACTGGCAAATCAGGTTAGCTGAGGAGTCTAAAGCCAAGACAGCATTTTCTACCCCTAGTGGGCATTATCAATTTGTGGTAATGCCCTTTGGTTTGAAAAATGCACCTGCCACCTTCCAAAGGTTGGTGAATCAAGTCCTCACTGGGTTGGATGACTTTTGCGCAGCATATCTGGATGATATTGCAAGGTTGTATACCTGGGCCACCTTGTAGGTGGAGGCCAAGTTCAACCACTGGAGAGTAAGATCCAGACCATCAAGGACTGGTCCCCTCCAACCACCCAGACTCAGGTCAGAGCTTTCTTGGGCCTGACTGGGTACTACAGGAAGTTTGTTAAGAACTATGGGTCCATTGTGACTCCTCTTAATGATCTGACATCTAAGAAGATGCCCAAAAAGGTTTAGTGGACAGAAATCTGTCAAAAGGCATTTGAAGACCTGAAGAAGGCCATGTGCTCTGCACCTATCCTGAAGAGTCCTGACTACTCAAGAGAGTTCATTGTCCAAACAGATGCTTCTGAGTTGGGAGTGGGAGCAGTGCTTTCACAGCTTAATGTAGATGGCCAGGACCAACCCATTGCTTTTATTAGCAGAAGGCTGACCCCCAGAGAGAAACATTGGTCAGCTATTGAGAGGGAGGCCTTTGCTGTGGTGTGGGCCCTGAAGAAGTTGAGACCATACTTATTTGGCACTCACTTCAAGATTCAGACCGACCATAAGCCCCTCTTATGGCTTAATCAGATGAAGGGTGAAAACCCCAAACTACTCAGGTGGTCCATTTCCCTACAGGGGATGGACTTTACAGTGGAGCACCGCCCAGGGACTAACCATGGCAACGCAGATGGTCTCTCCAGGTACTTCCACTTAGAACATGAAGACACAACTGGTCAAGGTTAGTCTAATGTCCCTGCGTTTGGGGGGGGGAGGGGTTGTGTGGGAGAGTAGGGTCTGCTATCCTATGGTCACCCCAAATTTTTGCTTTTTGCTTCACTGGTTTATGACTTAATGTGGCTGTGGGCCTGCTAATCAGACCCACAGCCTGCTGTTCTCTCTATAAATTACTGCCAATGCACTCTAGGTGCATTACGAATTGGATACTGGTTCACCTTGTTGGCCCCTGTAACAGTGTACCCTAGGTGCCCAGGGCATAGGTGCATCCAAGGCCTACCAGGGGCTGCAGCATGTATTGTGCCACCCCTGGCCTGGCCTCCATGTTTGACACAACTGTCTGATCACTCAGCTGGGGTAAGTTGGTGTAATCACCTCTTGCTTAGATATAGTATCCCTATATCTACCCTTAAACTGGACACATATGTTCCTATCAGCCACTCCTATGGAAGGCCTCATCAATCCTGGAGGCAGAGTGCTTGGAAATATGTGAGATGGTGCTCTAGCATGAGCTGAGCCTGTCTGCAGCTGTCGGGAACCACTTCTTAAGCTGTTCCGGGATATTGCCATACCATATACTCTTAAGTGCATTATAATCCTTGCCGTTATATGCTATCTTTGGTTTGGCTTTATCAAAACATGTCGAGTAAGGTGTCATACGAATTGGAATACTATCCCCTCGACAGTTCTGTCGACGGGGATAGCATTCCACCCTTCTAGAGGGACACGACATGTGTGTAGCCTTAACCCCGGTTAAAGTTAACCAGAGCCTCAGCATCACAAAATGGATGCTGCCACCACAGACACAAGTCTGACCTCCTGCTGCTGGGAGTCCTTCCAGCGAGGGAGGCTTGGACAAGGGTTTCCTGCCTTGGGAGGTGCGAGCACCACCCCAGACAGGGTTTTGTGTGTTGGGTAGGACAGGGCTGAATAGATTGAGACTTGTCCGGGGCACACAAGGTGTCCCCGTGCATAAGCCAGTCCAAACCGGTCCTGGGACTTTCCAGACCCAGGCCTGGCGAGGAGCTGGACAAAGGAAAGGGGGTGTAACCGCCCCTCTTCCTGGTCCCACCCAGAGGAGGGACCTAGTAGGTGATCCACCCCTCAGATTGGGAATAAGAGTGGGAGCAGTGTCATTGCACAGCAGATCATCCTGAATCAACTTTACACGAAGAAGACGACTGGACTTCGACATTCTGTTGCACAGAAGACTGAAGAGAATCTCCCTTGTGGCCTAGGAGTGGCCACCCTGTGAACACAGGTACCAACCAGCGAATCGACGTCTGCTTTGCCGCCACCTCCCGCCGGAGCCTGAGCACAGAGCCTGACAAGACCCAGACTCCCAGACTTCTCTCAGCCTGATCCACAGTCCCTGCAAAGAAGGGACCCGTGGAGGCACCGAGAGACGTGGGACCGGACTTCTTGGGAGACACCTGAAGAGCTGACAGCGCAGCACCAGAGGCATCTTCGACGTTGTGCTTTGGGGACTGAGAACCCCCACCACCGAGCAGCCCTTGCACTGAAGATCAGCCCCCCAGCATCTCCACGATCTGCGTGGGGCCCTTTTGCATTGTGCCACTCGATGCGCCATCCCGGCCACTAGCCACGTGGTCAGCGGCCATCTTGGCGACTACAACTACAAACTGCACTGCGGGTCTAGTTGCTCCAGACTTGCCCTAGCTCCTGTGAAAAGGAGCCCCTGCTCAGACCTTGCTGGTCCGAGTAACAAGCCTTTCTTGATTCCTGCGTGGCTTGCATTAGCCAAAGCCTGTTTGCTACAATCAAGTTGCCGACACCGCCAACAGCGAGAAGCCTGCGTGGGACAGCTTGTGACCGACTCCTGGACGTCCTTGACCCCCGGTGTCCACGTGGCTGCAGAGAGAAGCTACACCTCAACACCTGTTTGCACCCGACATCGCCTGGTTCCAATCTGGTTCCACGGTAGTCACTGGCTAGTGACTTTGAACATTGTCCCCTCTGCTTTCAGGTCTTCACATCTTCAGATCCACCCTTGGATCCACCGGAACTCTTCACCTCGAGCCGCCTGCAGCATCTTCAGCTCCAAGCACCATCGACCAGCGTGACGAAACCCGACACTACTTCGACCCTGTGCACCCGCTTCCTGTGGGTGAGGTAACTCAGCTCCGCCGGTGTTCCTACACTGGTACACACCTCTAGGGCCTGTGTCTCAAGTTTCAGTTTTCTAGGTCACTCGGAAGGTTTCGAACTAACTAACTTTGTACTTTTTACGCACCATAGACTTTGCATTGATGAGTGCGTGCACTTTAAACACTGCACCCGAGTCCCGCGGGCCTTTCCCGACTTAGTCACTGCTAGTCTCGAATAGCTCCAGCGATTCCCAAGGCCCTAGGCCTGTTTCCTTTCCGATTGGTATCTCTTATACCACTTTCTTAGTATATGGTTTAGGTGGCCCCTAGGGCTCATCCATATTGTGCAACTTTTGTGTATTTTAAACTGTCTTGTGTTTAACGCCTGTGCTTCTGTGCTCATAAAGAGTCCAGGGGATACTTTTAGTTAATAAATCAATATATATTTTCAATATATATCTGTGTGGTGTCCTTTCATTTGGTATTCAAGGGGGTTGTGTATGGTAATACAGCTGGCTTCACATGCCTTGCAGAGTTTAGCCTAAGACTGCTTTGTCCACGTTACCACTAGGATAACTGGTCTATAAGGTTGACTTACAACCAATCATCATAGGGGTTGCTTGGCATGGTACAAAGTGATCACTAGAATTAGTGAGCATTATATACCAGGCCAACTTCTCACACTGCATATCGAACATTTAAGACTATATCCGCACACTGTAAAGGTGTAAGCGTGTCAACGCAATGCAGCCGCACAGTTACCATGTGTTTACCACTGGGAGCCAGTACTGTCATACCAGCACACAATCTGCCTAGGGCCCCCAGTGTGCGCAAGACAACCAACGATTCCTGAGCCACCCTCCCTACCTCTGAAGTCCCCTTGCCCGGAATGAACAACAATAGAACATCCAACTCCCCCCTCCACCCACAGCCGACCACCCCCAACCTGGTCAGACCGAGTCCCCCGCCACCCTCCCCCCTCCTCCCCTTAATGCCTGCAAAACCAAACCCCAACCAGGGCCCAATATGGACCAAAAGAGTTGACAGCGCTAGGGCAGAGGTCGCCAAACATTTCCAGAAGACCTGCTCCCTCAGGTTGTCTCTGCTGAAACAGCTAATGATCCTGCCCCTTCACCATCACCCCTCTCATCTATGTTGACTATAGCCAAGCGCGTGTCCTAGCAACTCGCTAATCGGAGTCCACTTTTGCCTCACCTCTACTAAGAGTAATAAAAGTCCCATTTCAGCAGAGGGGTCACTGCGTGTTAAGCGTGACTCATGTCCCCCAATTGTCCAACATTGCGCCCCCTCAGCAGCGCACAAACAGCATGGAAAAGTCTCACCCAACGTAGATTCCATCACATCTCCCTCCATTCAGTGCACTTGCGGAGCGCGGCGTAGTCCAGGGTTCTGATGGGCCCCCAGACTCAATCATGCCAGATGAATTACGACACTGACCCCCCATTGGTTGTACTGTCCACCTAGTCCTGTTCGTCGAGGTCGTTGCTGTGCTCCGCCTCCTCAGCCCGGGCGCTCAGACTGCTCCTTTGTTCTCTGGCCCACACCTTCAATGATTTCTGTATTTCTTTAGGGTCCGTGAAGAAGTGAGAGTGCCCCTGCCTATTAATGCGAAGCTTCGCCGGGTACAACATGGCGTAGTCCAACCCAAGGTCCCTAAGCTGTTTTTTGTACGGGGCAAACTGCCTTCTTTCCTCTTGTACCTTCGCGGTGAAGTCCGGGTACAGGGATATGTCCATGCCCTCGTGCTGTAGCTTCCCCTTCTCCCGCGCCGCTCTCAGTGCCGCGTCGCTGTCTCTGTAATTTAGCAGTTTCGCAATTATCGGCCTGGGGTTGGCCCCCGGGCGTGGGCGCGGGCCAAGCGTTCGGTGTGCATGTTCAACTATAAACATCGGGGAGAACACGCCTTCCCCCAGGAGGGTGACAAGCCGCTTTTCGACAAATAACTCCATCTTGCCAGTTTGCGTTGTTTCAGCCACACCTGTAATGCGAATGTTCGAGCGCCTCGAGCGCGCTTCCAAATCCTCGGATTTGTCCTGGATGACCTGGAGCAGTCTGCTAAATTGTCTGCCGTCTTTGTCCCATTCAGATTGCGCTTCCTCGGCCTCAGTTAATCGCCTCTCCCACATGTCTAACCTTTCCGCATGTTGGTATATCCTCTCCGACATTCGGTCCATACGATATGAGAGTGCATCAATCTCATACCTTCCTGCAGCCCTTTTTCCATGGTGGTCAGCATGTCTTTAATCTCCGCACACAGCGCGCCCCCCAGTTCGCCAGCACGCGTTGGTGTCGCCTCCGCACGTGGCTCCGGCTCCTTCTGCCGCCTCTGCTCAAACGATAGTTTAGGCTGTGTCCTGTCCCCTTTGCCCATGATGGCGCGCGGGGGTTGGGGAGACCTGTCCCTCAAGGTCTCCACAGGCGGTACCTATCCTGGGGCACCACAATCCGTCCTGCACACCTCCCAAAGGTCGCCGAGACCCAATGCAGTGTAACACTCAACTCTTGGGGCTTCTTCTACATTTACTGGGTCACTTCGCTGGCAGGCGCCCCCCCCCGCCGGGGCCCGCAATCCGACAGCAGCACCCAAGGCCAAGGAGGGTGGGGGGGCAGAAAGAACCACTCCCCCCATGCCCCTAACCGGACTCTACAATGTACACTGGCCCACCTGATAAAGATCCTGGGCTCTCTGCTCCGCGCCCGCAAAGCGACTCCCACGCCACGTGGCCAGTCGGATCGCCGTTCAATTCCGGGGGCGCCCGTCCTCCACTCCGCCTCGGGTCAGGTAGCTGGGGGGTCACCTGTAGTCAGGACGTACCTCCGGGGCCCTCTCAGCCCAAAACTGCTTGCCTGCACACCACCTTGCCCGCTCGTTGTCCCCTGGTCACCGTGGGGGGGGGGCTCGGCCCCGCTCCGAGGCACAGGTCCTCTCCAGTCGGGACTCCCGAGGTCGGCCCCCTGGGCCCCGTGCGTCGCCCCCCAGTAGCACCGGACCCACCGTCCACAGCCCGCGCCGACCACCGCCAGATGTGCACAGAGCCGGTATCAAGGGGGCGGGTTCGGCGAGTCTCCCCCGCTCCACTGCGGTCTCCCAAGCACTGGTCCCACGCAGAGTGACGCACGGCGGGTCGCGACTCAGGAGAGGCCGGGGATCGCGGCCCAGTCCGGCGTCAGGAGGGGCCACTTGTGTCCGTCAGTGTGAGGAGTCTCCGCAAGCTGCAATCTTCGGCAGAGCGGCAGCGGAGGTTCCGAGTATGCCTCCCGGTGACGTTATTGTCTGGCTATGTCAGCAAAAGGATCGATATCAGGATATGACATGGGTGATGGCGAGGAGCCTCTCGCTTATGGTCGGCCATTGACGCTGGCAAGCTCCGCCCATTGGTGCCATTATCCGTGGAAACATAACCAATCTGGCGTTTTTTTGGGGACAGCCAGTGAAAGACCTTTGTGTTAAACTCATTCAAAATGTTTTCTGCTGTATGACGTTTCTCCAAGCCAAACATGGCTAGTGTTGCATGTTTCCGAGCAGCTTTAAAAACTTGGTCCGGGTCAACACCTGTGTTTAGCTTTGCTTTAACCCCTGAAAAAGAGACCCAGTGTGCAGTGATGCACATGTAATAAGCGCCTGTGCCACTGGTCCACATGTCTGTTGTCAGATGTATAGTGTGAACAGCACTCTTCTGCAAAGCTGCCCCAATCACCTCCAGCACATCTTCATGTAGTGCTGGAACCGCAACTCTGGCAAAATAGAACCGGCTAGGAACCTTCCATTTAGGGCTGAGCGCTGCCACTAATTCTAGAAAACCAACCCCTTCTACAAAAGAAAAAGGGAGAAGGTCCAGAGCTAGTATTTTAGCCAGCTTAGTGTTATACAGACGGGTCAGTGGGTGGTTGCAATCATATGGCGCTTCTGAAAATAACATGTTTCTAATGTTGGCCTGGACCATGCTTTTACGGGATGATGATGATGATGACTTCTTCAACCCAGTTACGCTCGCTGATGAACTTTTTCGCATTGGTGTCTCACTCTCTCCCACACTCTTAGTGTGGCTCACAGGGGGTGTGCTGCTGACAGGGGTACTGGGTGTAAGTGAAGTGTTTGACACTTCTTCCTCCTCGTCATCATCAGATGAAACATCAATACTGGTGGTGGTCATGCTGCTAATGCCAGATGAAGTGGAGGATGTGTATTTCCGAACTTTACTACGTTGTGCACTTTCACCACCACTACTTGAGGTCGAGGTGGATGGAGGTCCCTTCTGGCGAGGAAGAAATATGGAAGCGGTAGGTGGTGGTGTACTAGTTAACTCCAATGATTGTGCTGTTGCCATTGCCTCCTCGTCGACAACATCATCACGCTCAGCAGCTTTTCGGGCTAGGGTCAAAATGTCTGTTTTCTGCATGCCCGCTGAGCCTGGAGTGACGTGTATGATGACTGCGTCGTCGTCGTGAGAGTCTTCATCAGCAGGAGTATACGCCACTTCTTGTTGAGCGTCATCATCACACTCCATAAGTACGAGACTTTTGGGGACCTTCCTTTTACACTTAGCTACCTTTGTCAGATCATGGTGTGCCTCACTCTCAGACGGCAGTGGTGGTGGTTCCCAATTTTGATCCGTATCATCAGAAGTAGGTGGGCTTGAAGAAGATGTAGACACCACCCTTGATCTTTTCCTTGCTAGCGATGTGGAAGACAATGAATGATCATCAGGAGGAGTGGCTTCCTCAAATGATACCTCGGCTTGATTGTCGATTTCCTGATGTGCCCCTACTTCGGGAGGAACAACTATTGTGGGCACTTGTGACCCTCCATGCACCTCTGCTTGTGCATCTCCTTGCGCTGCCTCTCCTTCCACATGTACTTGGGCTTGTACTTGCACATGTGGTTGTTGTTGCAGCTGTGGTTGTTCAACACTCGTCAGATGAGTTACAACACCCTGTGTTGATTGAGGGACATTGCTGCTACTTTCTTGCGATGAGCTAACATCACTGGTCGATGGTGATTGAATAACTAGACTAAGTGCCTCTGCAGCACTCAAGGGCTTGGACTTAAATTGGCGTGGTGGTGGTGGCACTGAGCCCAATGGTGCGGGGGTGCTGCTCCCAGCTTGGTCCCCAGCAGATCCCACTGCTGCTGCAGGCGTACTTTTTTTTCACTCCCAAAAAATGTGGTGGCCGGCACACCAGTCTCCTTGGTACCTTGCTTCTTCTGCTCCTTATTGGCAACTTTCTTGCTATAGGAGCTACGGGGAAGTTTTTTTGGGGCCATCTTCTTCGGAGGTCAGAACAGCAGGACGCAGTTGCACGAGTTGCAGAGTTGTCTGTGGCCAGACGTGACGTCGCGTGACGTTATGCTGCACACACACACCGCTGCAGGACTTCTTCCTGCCACTGGTCGTTATCTTGAGTCTTGTGCACCTAAAAGCAATGGAAGACAGAGGAACATCAGTTCAGTTATACACCCCAAAAACTCAAAAACCACATAAAAACCAGCACAATCCCATGCCATCCAAGCCCTCCATGATTTTTAAATTCAAGACACCCCACCGAAAGACTAGGCCCATGCACCACTCACTACCCCTGGTCAAAAGGCCCCAACAACAGCCCAAAAAACGAAAAACAAAGAAAAATCAGCACAATCCAATGCCATCCATGCCATCCATGATGTTTAAATTCCAGACACCCCACAGAAAGACTAGGCCCATGCACCACTCACTACCCCTGGGCATAATGGTTGAAATCTAGGCAAAATGGGTGCAGGCCTGAGAACACTGCCTGCATTCAAAATGGCCCCTTGCCTCCCAGCACATGGCCAGGGCCTACCTGTACCAGCACTCAAAATGGCCCCCACCCACATGGCCTGTCCCCATGAACACCCCCCAAAAATCGAAAAACACAGAAAAATCAGCACAATCCCATGCCATCCATGCCCTCCATGATGTTTAAATTCAAGACACCCCAAGGAAAGACTAGGCCCATGCACCACTCACTACCCCTGGTCAAAAGGCCCCAACAACAGCCCAAAAATCGAAAAACACAGAAAAATCAGTACAATCTCATGCCATCCATGCCCTCCATGATGTTTAAATTCAAGACACCCCACATAAAGACTAGGCCCATGCACCACTCACTACCCCTGGGCATAATGGTTGAAAGCTAGGCAAAATGGGTGCAGGTCTGAGAACGCTGCCTGCATTCAAAATGGCCACTTGCCTCCCAGCACATGGCCAGGGCCTGCCTGTACCAGCACTCAAAATTGCCCCCACCCACATGGCCTGTCCCCATGAAAACCCCCAAAAATCGAAAAACACAGGAAAAATCAGCACAATCCCATGCCATCCATGCCCTCCATGATGTTTAAATTCAAGACACCCCACAGAAAGACTAGGCCCATGCACCACTCACTACCCCTGGTCAAAAGGCCCCAACAACAGCCCAAAAAATCGAAAAACACAGAAAAATCAGCACAATCCCATGCCATCCATGCTCTCCATGATGTTTAAATTCAAGACACCCCACAGAAAGACTAGGCCCATGCACCACTCACTACCCCTAGTCAAAAGGCCCCAACAACACCCCAAAAATCGAAAAACACAGAAAAATTAGCACAATCCCATGCCATCCATGCCCTTCATGATGTTTAAATTCAAGACGCCCCACAGAAAGACTAGGCCCATGCACCACTCACTACCCCTGGTCAAAAGGCCCCAACAACAGCCCAAAAATCGAAAATTCCAAAATTGTAGTTGCAGCAACTGTAATGCCCCAAACAAACTTACTTGTGAAATTTCTAATACAAAAGTGATCCAAAGAAAGTCAAAAAGGCCTCAAATCCAAATATCCAGCAGCATCCACAAAAAGTAATCCTTCCAGGTCAAGATCCGAATGAAAGTGACCAGCACATGAAGAAAGGGATATATGACGTTACAACGCGTCCTATTACAACGCATACCGTTACAACGCATCTTTTACAAAGCGAATACTGTTACAAGGCATGTTTTTACAACGAGTACTATAACAACGCAAAATAGTACTTTATTAGCAAAAATACCATTACAACGCAACATATAACAACGTATACCATTACAACGCAAAAATAAATATATATATATATTTTTTTTTGTACAATAAAACCTGGCACGGGATGCAGGGAAAATAGGGGTTTTGGGTGGGGAAGTGTATTAAATTTTGAAGAAAAAAACTACCATATTATAACGAAAACTAAGTTTTGTTTATAAATAAATACTCGAGTATAAAAATTAATACTCGAGTACTTAAATTAATACTCTGACTGCTAAAAATTATCTCATTTTACCACATTACATTTCAAAATAAAAAAAATAACTGAAACATCAATTATTTGCACGATATTTATCCTTGCAGATACTGGAACAGATATATTATGATTAATAGACGCCATTTTAAGAAGGTATTGAATTGATTAGTCCTACTATTATTTCAATTAATTAATACCACAACACTTTATCCAAAATGGATGCCAAAACGGCAGACTTAACGCGAACAAAATTACTTGTAATTAATTTTTAAAATATACGTTTACAGAGAAATAATTCGAAAATTAAAAACCATTTCTAACGCATATTTTTAATAATAAAATTGAGTCAGTAAGCGAAACTTATAAATAGGAGGCAGACACCATTTTGGAACTAGTTGATCCTCAACTACCCGAGAGAGCAGACGAGAAATCTGAACCTCTGACCTTTTCACCTTTTGAGACCTGTTTTACTAACAGAGCGAAAGAATAAAACGATTTACAAGTGAGTAACCTTAATAGAAAACGATAACAAAATGAGAACATTTTATTTAAAGTGAATGTCGAATACATTAATAATAAATATCATTATTATTTAAACATTTAACTGTTATTTCGAAAATATTACTGAGATTTATTAAACAAAAACGTGAAAGAAACACATATTAAGAAAGAACGCTGAATATATATTTTAATATACAACTATTTCTGATGACTAGAAAAATAAAACGCAATAACATTTAATTGCGTTAACATAAAGTTAAAATGTGTTTAATGTATTACTCATAGAAATCCCTTCATAGCCGCAGAAAAGGTGTGACCAGGAAAATTATTCTATTCGAGACTACGAACCGTTTTTTTCAACTTACAAAAAGGTACATATTCAGTATTTTTTGAACAACTTTATAATGCATTATTCGAAATAAGTCGCATTATAAATACATGTTGTAAATTATTTTGACAGAGAAATCACTTCAAAAATAAATTCCACTTCATAACTGCCAGAATAAAGTGACTCGACATCTTTTGAAAAAGGTAATAAAAATTATTTTATGGCAGAGTAAATACTGCAATTTTTATTAAAAACATGTAGACTAGAAACAGATTAATTAATATTATTTTTTTTATGTTTAAGATACAAAAACCGAGGCTTGATAAGAGTTAAGAAAAATCATCCATCTGTGGAAAAATCAAACATCTAACCTTCGTTTCAAAAAGTAAATCCGAAATTAAATAATAAATATATGTTATATATATAAAATGGGGTGAGTCTGTGACATTTATGAACATTTGGTCCCTCATGTATTGTGTTTAGAAAGTCCACAAGTATAAATTACTACTCAATCTTATGGTAAATGCTGCAGGGGGTAAAATTGTCAATAGTCTTGTATTATATATTAGTGTTCATAAACGAGGTAAGTGCAGGAAAAAAGAAAAATTTTATGATAATGTAAAGGTTTAAATTAATAAACAAACTCCAAATAAAAACTATAAGGGTAAAAATGTTGAAAACCGAAATATATAAATTACTATTCCAACTCCGGGTAAGTGCTGCAGTAGAGAAAGTGCTGCTTAGCCTAAAACTAAAACATTATATTCCTCATCCAAATAAGTGCTGCAGTATAAAAAGTGCAAGAAAAAATAGAGGTATTAATTAGTTTTCAAAATCCGGGTAAGTGCTGCAGTAGGGAAAGTGCAGGATAGTATAGAGGTAAAAATTACTATTCCAACTCCAGATAAGTACTGCAGTAGGGAAAGTGCAGAATAGAACAGAGGTATATTTTTCGATTCTATCATCTTTTAAACATTTTCTAAATATCACTGAACATCAATAAAACTAATAATAAATAGAAAACATGTAAACAATGTACTTTTAAGAGTCCTAATTAATCAGAAAGCATAAGTCACATTTTTTTTACCATTTATTATTTCAAGTGTACTAGCCACCAAAACGAATATCCTGAAAAACAACAGCTGAAGGAAAGAACCAGATCAAATACACGTTTCAAGTGAAAAAAACTCCAATTTTAAAAGTAAGGGAAATCCATCATAAATAATACATATAACAATATAAAATGCATTTAAATTGCAAGCAACAGAAGATATATTGCTGAAGTATATAAACGAATAAAATATAAGTAAAAAACTACTATTCCTATTCTAAGTGTTGCATTAGGGAAAGTGCTGGATAGTATAGAGGTGTAAAGTGCTATTGAAACTCCAAGTAAGTGCTGCAGTTGGAGAAAGTGCTGGATAGTCTAGAGATGTAAATTACTATTCCAACTCCGGGTAAGTGCTGCAGTAGGGAAAGTGCTGGATAGTCTAGAGGTGTAAATTACTATTCCAACTCCAGGTAAGTGCTGCAGTAGGGAAAGTGCTGGATAGTCTAGAGGTGTAAATTACTATTCCAACTCCGAGTAAGTGCTGTAGTAGGGAAAGTGCTGGATAGTCTAGAGGTATAAATTACTATTCCAACTCCGAGTAAGTGCTGCAGTAGGGAAAGTGCAGGATAGTATCGAGGTATAAATTACTATTCCAACTCCGGGTAAGTGCTGCAGTAGGGAAAGTGCAGGATAGTATCGAGGTATAAATTACTATTCCAACTCCGGGTAAGTGCTGCAGTAGGGAAAGTGCTGGATAGTCTAGAGGTGTAAATTACTATTCCAACTCCGGGTAAGTGCTGCAGTAGGGAAAGTGCTGGATAGTCTAGAGGTGTAAATTACTATTCCAACTCCGGGTAAGTGCTGCAGTAGGGAAAGTGCTGGATAGTCTAGAGGTGTAAATTACTATTCCAACTCCGGGTAAGTTCTGCAGTAGGGAAAGTGCTGGATAGTCTAGAGGTGTAAATTACTATTCCAACTCCGAGTAAGTGCTGAAGTAGGGAAAGTGCTGGATAGTCTAGAGGTATAAATTAGTATTCCAACTCCAGGTAAGTGCTGCAGTAGGGAAAGTGCAGGATAGTATAGAGGTATGAATTACTATTCCAACTCCGGGTAAGTGCCGCAGTAGGAAAAGTGCAGGATAGTATCGAGGTATAAATTACTATTCCAACTCCGGTGAAGTGCTGCAGTAGGGAAAGTGCTGGATAGTCTAGAGGTGTAAATTACTATTTCAACTTCGGGTAAGTGCTGCAGTAGGGAAAGTGCTGGATAGTCTAGAGGTGTAAATTACTATTCCAACTCCGGGTAAGTGCTGCAGTAGGGAAAGTGCTGGATAGTCTAGAGGTGTAAATTACTATTCCAACTCCGGGTAAGTGCTGCAGTAGGGAAAGTGCTGGACAGTCTAGAGGTGTAAATTACTATTCCAACTCCAGGTAAGTGCTGCAGTAGGGAAAGTGCTGGATAGTCTAGAGGTGTAAATTACTGTTCCAACTCCGAGTAAGTGCTGCAGTAGGGAAAGTGCTGGATAGTCTAGAGGTATAAATTACTATTCCAACTCCGAGTAAGTGCTGCAGTAGAGAAAGTGCTGGATAGTATAGAGGTATGAATTACTATTCCAACTCCGGGTAAGTGCTGCAGTAGGGAAAGTGCAGGATAGTATCGAGGTATAAATTACTATTCCAACTCCGGCGAAGTGCTGCAGTAGGGAAAGTGCTGGATAGTCTAGAGGTGTAAATTACTATTCCAACTCCGGGTAAGTGCTGCAGTAGGAAAAGTGCTGGATAGTCTAGAGGTGTAAATTACTATTCCAACTCCGGGTAAGTGCTGCAGTAGGGAAAGTGCTGGATAGTCTAGAGGTGTAAATTACTATTCCAACTCCGGGTAAGTGCTGCAGTAGGGAAAGTGCTGGATAGTCTAGAGATATAAATTACTATTCCAACTCCGGGTAAGTGCTGCAGTAGGGAAAGTGCAGGATAGTATAGAGGTATAAATTACTATTCCAACTCCGAGTAAGTGCTGCAGTAGGGAAAGTGCAGGATAGTATAGTGGTATGAATTACTATTCCAACTCCGGGTAAGTGCTGCAATAGGGAAAGTGCTGAATAGTCTAGAGTAATTGCCGGATAGTCTAGAGGAATAAATTACTATTCCAACTCAGGGTAAGTGGTGCAGTTAAGAAAATGCTAGATAGATTACAGGTATAATTTTCAAATCAAACGTCTTTTAAAAATTATGTAACTCTATAATTGAACATTAATTAAATGTATATTAAATTGAAAATCATGTAAACATTGTACTTATAAATAGTCGCTTTCTTCAGAAATCATAAGTCACAATTTTTTTACCATATATTTTTTCCAGAGTACAACCCACCAAAAGCAATATCTTCAAAACCAACAGCTGAAGGAAAAAACTAGATCAAAAACACATTTCAACTGAAAAAAGCTCCAATTTGAAAAGTAAGTGAAATTCCAAATAAATTATACACATAAGAATAAAGCATGAGTGAAAATTGTTAATATAAATTACTAAGTAAAAGAAAGTAGCTACACAGAAAAAACACAATTAAAAGCTACAGAAGGTATAAAGCTAGACAATGTAAACGTATAAGTTTATATATTAGTTCTGCATAACTGCTACAATCAAAAAAGTGCTGGATAGTAAAGAGGTTTTAAATTCTATTTCAAATCTGAGTAAGTGCAGCAGTAGAGAAAGTGCTGGATAGTATAGAGGTTTAAATTACTATTCCAACTCCGGGTAAGTGCTGCAGTAGGGAAAGTGCTGGATAGTAAAGAGGTTTTACATTCTATTTCAAATCTGAGTAAGTGCAGCAGTAGAGAAAGTGCTGGATAGTCTAGAGGTGTAAATTACTATTCCAACTCTGGGTAAGTGCTGCAGTAGGGAAAGTGCTGGATAGTCTAGAAGTGTAAATTACTATTCCAACTCCAGGTAAGTGCTGCAGTAGGGAAAGTGCTGGATAGTCTAGAGTAATTGCCGGATAGTCTAGAGGAATAAATTACTATCCAACTCAAGTTAAGTGGTGCAGTAGAGAAAATGCTAGATAGAATACAGGTATAATTTTCAAATCAAACGTCTTTTAAAAATTATGTTACTCTATAATTGAACATCAATTAAATGTATATTAAATTGAAAATCATGTAAACATTGTACTTATAAAATAGTCGCTTTCTTCAGAAATCATAAGTCACAATTTTTTAACCATATATTTTTTCCAGAGTACAACCCACCAAAAGCAATATCTTCAAAACCAACAGCTGAAGCAAAAAACTAGATCAAAAACACATTTCAACTGAAAAAAAGCTCCAATTTGAAAAGTAAGTGAAATTCTAAATACATTATACACATAAGAATAGAGCATGAGTGAAAATTGTTAATATAAATTACTAAGTAAAAGAAAGTAGCTACCCAGAAAAAACACAATTAAAAGCTACAGAAGGTATAAAGCTAGACAATGTAAACGTATAAGTTTATATATTAGTTCTGCATAACTGCTACAATCAAAAAAGTGCTGGATAGTAAAGAGGTTTTAAATTCTATTCCAAATCTGAGTAGGTGCAGCAGTAGAGAAAGTGCTGGATAGTCTAGAGGTGTAAATTACTATTCCAACTCCAGGTAAGTGCTGCAGTAGGGAAAGTGCTGGATAGTCTAGAGGTATAAATTACTATTCCAACTCCGAGTAAGTGCTGCAGTAAGGAAAGTGCAGGATAGTATAGAGGTATGAATTACTATTACAACTCTGGATAAGTGCTGAAGTAGGGAAAGTGCAGGATAGTATAGAGGTATAAATTACTATTCCAACTCCGGATAAGTGTTGCAGTAGGGAAAGTGCTGGATAGTATAGAGGTTTAAATTACTATTCCAACTCCGGGTAAGTGCTGCAGTAGGGAAAGTACTGGATAGTCTAGAGGTATAAATTACTATTCCAACTCCGGGTAAGTGCTGCAGTAGGGAAAGTGTTGGATAGTCTAGAGGTGTAAATTACTATTCCAACTCCAGGTAAGTGCTGCAGTAGTTAAAGTGCTGGATAGTGTGGAGGTTTAAATTACTATTCCAACTCCGAGTAAGTGCTGCAGTAGAGAAAGTGCTGGATAGTATAGAGGTATAAATTACTATTCCAACTCCGGGTAAGTGCTGCAGTAGGGTATCGAGGTATAAATTACTATTCCAACTCCGGTGAAGTGCTGCAGTAGGGAAAGTGCTGAATAGTCTAGATGTGTAAATTACTATTCCAACTCCAGGAAAGTGCTGCAGTAGGGAAAGTGCTGGATATTCTAGAGGTGTAAATTACTATTCCAACTCCGGATAAGTGCTGCAGTAGGGAAAGTGCTGGATAGTCTAGAGGTGTAAATTACTATTCCAACTTCGGGTAGGTGCTGCAGTAGGGAAAGTGCTGGATAGTCTAGAGGTGTAAATTACTATTCCAACTCCGGGTAAGTGCTGCAGTAGGGAAAGTGCTGGATAGTCTAAAGGTATAAATTACTATTCCAACTCCGGGTAAGTGCTGCAGTAGGGAAAGTGCTGGATAGTATAGAGGTATAAATTACTATTCCAACTCTGAATAAGTGCTGCAGTAAGGAAAGTGCAGGATAGTATAGAGGTATGAATTACTATTTCAACTCAAAGTAAGTGCTACATTAGGGAAAGTGCTGGATAGTTCAGTACTAAAGATACCAGCAATTGTATGAATATATTGTGCAGTAATGTAACACAAATGGCATATACTAAACATAACATATTTGTAAATGCTACAAAAATTACAATTATGAAATACCCGGCCGGACCTGTTTTTTGCTTCTTGTTTTATTGGGTACTGTCTCTGGGGAGTTGGACGATTTTTTTACTGGGATTACATGGTATGTTGATTCAGCATCCCACCCAACATGGTTGCGATAAAGTGCTGGAGCAAGGACTACCACGTACTCCGGAAAAAGATGATAAAATTACCGTTTCTCCCTTTGGGCAATCCGTAAGAATTTCAGGCGGCCAATCTTATTCAGCTAAAAGTATGTCATAGCCATGAATCAAGTTCTCCCAAAAGAGACCTTTAACTTTTCTGGGTTTGTTCCCCTCCATTTGGAGTGTTATCTCATGTAAACTATGTGGGACACTTACCCTCATATCTGGTGTTTCCACCATGATGTGCTCATTCAACTCCGATGTCACCAGAAATTCCATCAGGTTCTGGTGAGCTATTGTTACTTCTGCTGCGC